>NC_138515.1:13866904-14044418 GCF_964252035.2 Podarcis erhardii | reverse complement strand
AAATGATAGATCATGAAATGAAGAAAATGTTTAAATGGGCTATTCCCAAAAGACCAGAAGCTTTTCTTATAGGCATAATAGGGACGAATTCTTGGCCCAATTTATTTGGTGCTAAATACCACCAGAACACTGGTGGCACTGTGGCTTAAACCACAGAGCCTAGGGCTTGCTGATCAGAAGGTTGGCGGTTCGAATCCCCGCGACGGGGTTAGCTCCCGTTGCTCGGTCCCTGCTCCTGCCAACCTAGCAGTTTGAAAGCACGTCAAAGTGCAAAGTAGATAAATTGGTACCACTCTGGCGGGGAGGTAAATGGTGTTTATGTGTGCTGCTCTGGTTTCGCCAGAAGTGGTTTAGTCATGCTGGCCACATGACCCGGAAGCTGTATGCCGGCTCCCTCAGCCAGTAAAGCAAGATGAGTGCCGCAACCCCAGAGTCGGCCACAACTGGATCTAATGGACCTTTACCTTACCACCAGGACATCATTTTAGGATAGTTTTCTCTTTAACGTATAAAAAGCAGTAAATTTCATAATCCCTTTTCCATAACTCGTCCCAAGAATCATCAACCTGGAATTCTCAAACAGAAACAGTTGTTGTTAACAACTACTGCTCCTGTGTTTCCAGAGGTGATGGGGTTGTGTCTTGTGTCTACCCTGCTTTTTATGTTTTCTGTGATGTGTTTCCCTTGCCTTTCTACCTGGGTTGAGCCCACATGGGTCAGAGCTGCCATTCTGCTGGTAGAGGCAGCCGTGTCATAGCTCCAGTTATAAGAACCCAAGAAGGACCTGTTGGATCAGGCCAATGGGCCATCGAGTTCAGCATCCTGTTCTCCCAGTGGCCAACCAGATGACTGCGGGCAGCCTGCAAGTCGGACAGGAGTGCAATAGCACTTTTCCCACCTGCTATTCCCAGCAATTGGTATTCAGAGGCATGATGAGACATGGGTGGCGCTGTGGTCTAAACCACTGAGCCCCTTGGGCTTGCCGATGGGAAGGTCGGTAGTTCGAATCCCCTGACAGAGTGAGCTCCCATTGCTCTGTCCCAGCTCCTGCCAACCTAGCAGTTCCAAAGCACACCAGTGCAAGTAGATAAATAGGTACCAGGGTGGCGGGAAGGTAAACAGTGTTTCCATGTGGTCTGGCATTCATCACGGTGTCCCGTTGTGCCAGAAGTGGTTCAGTCCTGCTGGCTATATGACCCAGAAAGGCTGTCTGTGGACATACTCCAGTTCCCTCGGCCTGAAGCGAGATGAGCGCCACAACCCCCTAGTTGCCTTTGACTGGACTCAACCATTCAGCGTTCCTTTATCTTTTTTATCTATTCAGAGGCCTACTGGCAGTCTGTGAATGTATTGTTGTTAATTATGTATCATTGCTCTGCCCTACACATTGCATAATTTCTTTCTAAATACTAATTTAACTGTGTTTCTGTTTTTCTGCTCCCCTTGCTTTGAGTATTGCTCCCGTAGAAAACACCAGTAAGATCAGGGTGCAGTATTATTATTTGTCTAAACCCCCTGTTTTTACTTGAGATGCTAAATGCATGTCTCTGAGGTAAGAGTCATACCTGGCTTCTAACAAGTTGTGTTTTCCATGCCCGAAATAGAACATTAAATTAATTGCGTGCATTTGTATTGCAGCAACACTAATATTGCCATAATTAAACTGCCAGCTGTGTTCATCTGGTGCAAACCTGTTTCCTCTTGACACAGTTCAAACCAATCAGCTTCTCTTTCTGCTTCTCGTTAATTGGAAATATGGCTTGAATCATATATTGCCAGCTGTGGCTGCTCAAACACCATTCCCACTAAGGTTTGATACAAAGCAAGCCATTTTGAAGGACCCAGCAACCTGGTTGCTTGCCACAGTAGATTCACCCATACTATTGCTTTTAATCTATGAACCTCCCCTGCAGTGCTAGAAACTCAGATATATAAGCTAGGCCAGTGTTTCCCAACCTTGGGCCTCCAGCTGTTTTTGAACTACAATTCCCATCATCCCTGACCACTGGTCTTGCTAGCTAGGGATGATGGGAGTTGTAGGCCAAAAACATCTGGAGGCCCAAGGTTGGGAAACACTGAGCTAGGCAGCAAATGGCTCCTTAAACCAGGTTTGCAGCCACCAAAACAGAATGCCTAGTTGCCATTTTTGGGCCAGATGTCTCAAAGGTCATATTTTTAATACGACTTTTGGGTTCCTGAAATTCATTCTGATTGTGTAGATGAAATATAACCCGGGCCAGATTTAGGTTTGATGAGGCCCTAAGCTACTGAAGGGGCCTTTTATATGTGATATTTTAGAGAGCAGGCTAGCAGGCCGCTATTTACATCATAGGAGCCTACACAACACAAAACACTGTTGCTGTATGAAGGTTTTATTTTATTTGTTTTTTTTTTATCTTATATTTTGGAAATGTACATCCAGGTGTTTTTACCTTTAAATTTTTTGGGGCCCCCCAAGAGAGTGGGGCTCTAAGCTATAGCTTGTTTAGATTATATATAAATCTGGCACTGAATATAACAGATTTTTACAAGGTAAAGGTAAAGGACCCCTGGACGGTTAAGTCCAGTCAAAGGCGACTATGAGGTTGAGGCACACATCTCGTTTTCAGGCCGAGGGAGCTGGAGTTTTTCCACAGACAGTTTTCCGGGTCATGTGGCCAGCATGACTAAACCGCTTCTGGTGCAATGGGTCACCGTGACGAGTGCCAGAGCACATGGAAACGCTGTTTCCCTCCCGTCACGGTGGTACCTATTTATCTACTTGCGCTGGTGTGCTTTCAAACAGCTAGGTTCGCAGGAGCTGGGACAGAGCAACAGGAGCTCACCCCGTTCGAATTCGAACCACTGACTTTCTGATCAGCAAGCCCAAGAGGCTCAGTGGTTTAGACAACAGCGCCACCCACTTCCCTTATTTCTACAGGACGTGTTGCTAGTGTGTGACAACACTCAAGGTCCAAGGATCCCCAGGCATGCACCTCCAGGTGGTGGCAGCATCAGCTGCCATCTTGGTGCCCAGGCATCTTCACTTGGTCGCAAGTGAAATGCCCCTTGCACCTGGCGAATTTTGAACACAATGTGGGCATAACTTAAAAGATCCCCTACAGTGGCATTTCTGTATGGATTTTCTGTTGTCTGGAGGCTCCAGCTATGAGCTACCTCCTCAGTTGTGAAAGGGTAGCCATGCTAAGCTCAGTTCATTGCTAAAGACTCCCAGTGACTACAGATTAATCAGGGATGGCCTGTTTCCACCTGTGGGGAAGAGCCAACACCCAAAGCCAGTTATCTGCCCCTTAGTGGCTCTATCAAATGTTAACCATGATCTGGTTAAACAAAAATGGTTCAGTGCTATTCGTATGGAAAAGAAGAATTGGGTTTCCATGTTTCTTGGAAATGTCATTGAATTGCTGTCTCATCACCAAACACTTCAGAAATGCACCAGTCAGTGTTGATATAGCTAACAGTGATTGTCGGCTTTCACCTTTCTCTAGCTAAACAGAGAGGAACTCTGGGTGGGATTCAGCTGATGAGACCCCTCCACAAGGAATCAGTTTGATTTTATATGTTGTGGTCTTGTTTGGGAACCGCCCTGAGACCTCTGGGTATAGGGCGGTGTATAAATTGAATAAATGAGAATAATAATAATTCTGCTGGCACAGTGGTTCTTCCTACTTCTCTTTGCCCTGCGTTTCCCTGCCCCCCCAGTTGGCATTTTTTGGGGGGAGGGCTCCAGTAGAACCTTATAACAGCCAGGAGGAGGGGGGGGGACTGTTCCATATAATCATTAATTTGATTTGAATTGATTTTAAAATGAATTGATTTTAGAATGTTGTGTTACTTTTATTGCTGTTAGCCGCTCTGAGCCTTGCTTCAGCTGGGGAGGGCGGGATATAAATAAAATATTATTTATTATTTATTATTTATTATTTATTATTTATTATTTATTATTTATTATTTATTATTTATTATTTATTATTTATTATTTATTATTTATTATTTATTATTATAACAAGCCAAAATGCTTGCCGTAAGAGAACAATTGCCTTACCACGACATTGAATTCCTCCCTATTGGGCATGAACAAAATTTATTACAAATTTATTACAAATTGTCAGCATTCCCATACAAAGTATCTTTACCAAATACAGACCATTATTTTAACAAAACTCTGGACTTTGAATCAGAATTGTAGAAGCAGAGACATTTTTAACGTTCCCACACATCTGAGAAAGACTTTGTGTTCTTCTGGCCACAATATGAAAACTTTTGTTTTCATACTAGGAGACAAACTATGACAGCAACAAATAATAATAATAATAATAATAATAATAATAATAATAATAATAATAATTTTTATTTATATCCCGCCCTCCCCAGCCGAAGCCGGGCTCAGGGCGGCTAACAATAATCAAATAATCAAACAATCAAATAGTCACACATTCAAAATATTTCATTATAAAAATTAATTAAAATCAAATTAATGGCAACCGATTAAGCAAGATTCTGTGCAGGTTGCCAGAGGAGGGAGTCAGGCTGCGCCCTGACCAAAGGCCTGGTGGAACAACTCTGTCTTGCAGGCCCTGCGGAAAGATGTCAGGTCCCGCAGGGCCCTAGTCTCTTGTGACAGAGCGTTCCACCAGATTGGAGCCGCAGCCGAGAAGGCCCTGGCTCTAGTTGAGGCCAGCCTAACCTCTCTGAGGCCTGGGACCTTGAGGATGTTATTATTTGCAGACCGTAGGTTTCTCTGTGGGGCATACCAGGAGAGGCGGTCCCGTAGGTACGAGGGTCCTAGGCCGTATAGGGCTTTAAAGGTTAAAACCAGCACCTTAAACCTGATCCTGTACTCCACCGGGAGCCAGTGCAGCTGGTATAGTACTGGATGAATGTGATCTCGCAGCGAAGACCCCATAAGGAGTCTCGCCGCGGCATTCTGCACCCGCTGGAGTTTCTGGGTCAGTCTCAAGGGCAGCCCCACGTAGAGCGAGTTACAATAATCCAGTCTGGAGGTGACCGTCGCATGGATCACAGTGGCTAGGTCAGGGCGAGAGAGATAAGAAATAGCAGTGCGGATATCCTGGACGGTTTTTGAAGCTTGAAATAAACATGATAGAATGTTATTTGTGATTGGGTTTTAGTACAGTTTCACGAATAGCCAGGTCTCTGGCATATTTCAATGAGCCAGATGAGTTTAGAATTGAAGCTTTGATCATTTAAAGTTCAAAGCAGATCTGAGTGCAAGATCACCGTCAATTAAAATCTCTGCATTTCGGAGCAGGCAAGCTGGAAAGACATTTCCATGCAATCGTAGCGAGCCGGAGATGGAAACGAAGGAGGACCTGAGAAGAAAACTCCATCAAGCCAAGAAAGAGAAACTGGATATAACTGCTAAACATAATGCAGAAGTAAGTACTTCATGATCATGCAAAATCTTTGTGTATACAATGGCTTGTCTTGTGGTGGCATATGTTGGTGTGGTCCTAGGCTCTACCTGTCTTACGTCAACATTTAGAAGTGCTTCTTAAGATACGGGAATTCAATTGCTGCTTTGTTTTATGATGAAACAAATGAAAGTTTTGACTTTATAACATGAAAGTCCAGTTCTAGTGGAGAAGTAGCTCAGTAATTTGCATTTTGTACAGTATGACACCTGGTGTTCACTGGAGAGTGATGTGAAAGGAGGGAGATTATTTTGTCACTCAAAATTTTCTTGGCCTTTCTCTTTTCCCACTGAGCTTCTTTCTTAATAAGGAAAAGTCACATATGTCTATTTCTCCTTTCTTAGATGCATTCTGCAAAGGGAGAAAATACTATTTTTATCTGATTTGATTGATCAAATACCACACAGTTTCCCTGTGTGTATTCTGTCCCAGCTGAGGGACGATGTTCTGCCCTTATGAACAAAAGCCAAATTGGTCTAAAAAATTAAGAAGGACCAAAATAAGAAGAAATAAAAAGGGGAAAAAAAGACAAGGGAGAAAAAAAGGAGAAGAAAATAGATATAAAAGCCCACTATCACAATTATATCTCATCCTTTCTCCATATACAGTGGTACCTCGGGTTACAGACGCTTCAGGTTACAGACTCCGCTAACCCAGAAATAGTACCTCGGGTTAAGAACTTTGCTTCAGAATGAGAACAGAAATCGTGCTCCGGTGGTGCGGCGGCAGCAGGAGGCCCCATTAGCTAAAGTGGTGCTTCAGGTTAAGAACAGTTTCAGGTTAAGAACAGACCTCCAGAATGAATTAAGTTCTTAACCCGGGGTACCACGGTTATGTACTGAAGTTCTCACCCTGGGCCAGCAGGGAGATACTGTAGATAGTTTTCACTCAGGTCCACATATGCAAATAAGGGATTGAAAGTGACGTACAATGATTGGATAGTTACAGAAAATGGTTACCGTTGCGTTCTAGTGGAGCTCTGTATAAGCAGGCTGACTGAACCCTTCAGTTCAGTTCTGTTCTGGCCTGTGAATAAACCAGAGCTGTTTGAAGAATCACTGTGTCGTCTGATATGTTCACCCACAACTTAACCACTGTACAGAAAAGTAGACCCTCCCAGCTCTCACCTGGGAGCTCCTGTTTCTTCCCCAAGCCCTCCTACCCTGGGAGATCCTTTCTTCCTTATCTCCCACACGGAGCCCTTCATCACCCATCTCCCTGTGTATGTCCTCATCAAGATAGAGGACTTTCAAAAGTAAAAAAATAATTTTAAAAATCCCATTATTAAGACCAGAATTATCCATTTCCAGTCCAGTTCAGTGAATTCATTCCAATGAGATTCCATCCGATCTTAATATTAAAGTTCTTCCTTCTACATTTTCCACTTCTTTCTCACATTGGGCATCAGCTGCCTAGAAGCTATTGTAAAATAGTTTCCAAATACAGTGGTACCTCGGGTTATATACGCTTCAGGTTACATACGCTTCAGGTTACAGACTCTGCTAATCCAGAAATATTACCTCAGGTTAAGAACTTTGCTTCAGGATGAGAACAGAAATCGTGCTCCAGTGGCGCAGCGGCAGCAGGAGGCCCCATTAGCTAAAGTGGTGCTTCAGGTTAAGAACAGTTTCAGGTTAAGTACGGACCTCCGGAACGAATTAAGTACTTAACCTGAGGTACCACTGTATGACTTTAGCCATTTGCTTCTTGAAATATTGTACCCGTCATCAATGGTGGTTACCTAGGGCCATTCCTTTTGCAGCTATCCAACTATGAAAGCCAGATTGCCAAATTGCGAGCTGAGGTAGAGAAAGGCGAAGCTGTTCGGCAAAGCCTGGAGTATGAGCTGGCTTTTGCAAGGAAAGAAGTTGGTATAGAACGGTATTCCTCAGAAGGCAAGTTGTGTGAAGCCGACATGCAAATAGAACAGCTTCAAGGTAAGATTTGCGTCATCCTACTCAAAAATGAATGGTCCTAAAACACAGCCTTTGTCGTCTAAACTGATATGCTGACTTGATTCCACTGACTGCACCTTTCTTTACCTTCTGCAAACCCCACTACCCAACATAAATAAAATGATGAACATTCTCAATTTCTTTCTTTCACTGCTCACCATTTTCCTGTTCCTATGTGATCAGTTTAGATTCTTTGCTATCCTAGTCTTTAAAAAAAAGTTGTAGCCCCCTTTCCCCAAAACGTAAGTGTTAATGAAATTCATCTATCCTGCATCTTTAATTATGGGATTAAAATTCTGTTCACGTTCATAGTTCAGAAGCTGCGAAAATGCCACCAATAAACGCTTTAGATTCAAATCTGACATGTGATTTGCTTTGCTTTGTGTACATACACCAAATCACACCCCTCACTACATTCTAAAAAGCGTGTATTTTAGAATGACTTTTCTTTTTAAAATGACTTTCCTTTTGAGTCACCTTGTCATATTTTGAACAAAAACTTTCTTTGGGGAAATATACAAGTGAAAGGCTTTTGGCTTTCTGCACCTTTCTTTTCCACTGGCTATTGAATAAACCTAAATTATCACTCAGTTTCTGAATTAGAAGCCATTGGTACTGAATCCAGACTATCTGGCTTCTTCATTTTCTCCTGGGTAGTGGTTTAATTAATGCCTTTTCTCTCCTTTTGCTTAGAGATTTCTCCCTTTCTTTCTTTGATTGCTTTGGGTTGGTGCTATAATTTCTGCTCTGTGATATGTTCAGACATGCTGTCTGAAAGGTTAACGTGGACTTTTTTTCTTTGTTTTTCTCAGAAAGGTGTTTGAGTTGTGACATTTGATTTAGTGTTTTCCATCTCGATTTACACCTTGTTTCCCTCCCCGCAAAAGCTCCCTTTCTTTGCCTATTTTTAAATGACTGGAACTGTCGTTCAAGTCTTTGTGGTCCGAAATTGTGTTCATCCACACGCTTGCAATTGCAGTACCCCGTGGCAACAGTAGAATCTGTGTGCCTGAAAGGAATCATAATTACAGGTTTCAGCGGATCACAGTCGCTTGAAAATTTACTACCTTGGACAAAACGTCACCTTTTTTCTTGCCAGCTCCTGCTTTGTCTTCAGATTAAAGGATTTGTTTATTTCCCATTTGGTCTTCAAAGTCTGAGACACCAAGAATCTGTCTGAGTTTCAACTGATGTAGCTTTCTCTAGCCTGGGATCATCTAGATCAGCAGTTCTCAACCTGTGGGTCCCCAGATGTTGTTGGACTATAACTCCCATCATCCCTGAGCTCTGGCCTTGCTAGCTAGGGATGATGGGAGTTGTAGTCTAACAACATCTGGGGACCCACAGATTGAGAACCACTGATCTAGATGTTGTTAGACACTGGCTCCCATCAGTGCCAGCTGGCATGGCCAGGAATTATTGGAATTGTAGTTCAGTGACTTCTGGAGGATACAGTGGGAATGTTCAGGGAGGCAGGAGAGGATATATTGTTTATTAATATCCTTCCTAACTTGCGCTAGCAAGTTCTATAACTTAGCAGAGTTTTACATTCTCCTTTTTTACGCAGGTAGCTGGTTGCAGGTTTGTTTAAGCCTCTCAATATTAAGTTCCTGGTAAAGGTAAAGGGCCCCTGGCCGTTAAGTCCAGTCGTGGATGACTCTGGGGTTGTGGCGCTCATCTCGCTTTATTTGCCAAGGGAGCCAGCGTACAGCTTCCAGGTCATGTGGCCAGCATGACTAAGCTGCTTCTGGCGAACCAGAGCAGCGAACGAAAACGCCGTTTACCTTCCTTTTGGAGCGGTACCTATTTATCTACTTGCACTTTGACGTGCTTTCAAACTCCCTCTTAAAATAATAAACACCCCACAGTCTTGTGTAAAGTATATAAAATAAGTTTACTCATATCATCAGTTCACTGTTGGATCCCTGAAGGCAGACTGAATTACAAAGTATATCCATATACTGGATAATCCCAGTGTCCTCTGTTGACTGGAAGCCAACAGAGCATCTCTAGCTAAAAAGCTGCTCCGACAACGGAGGAGGACAAAGAGAGGAAGTTTGTTACCTGGGCAGGTAAGGGCACACACACCTTTAGTCACATGCAAAGGAAGTACCGTATTTTCCGTGTATAAGACTAGGTTTATTAACCAAAAAGAAAAAGGTTTAAAACTTTTGCTGGTTTTAATTATGTTTCAGCAGTGCTTTTAAGTTGAACTAGTTTGTTTCTCTTCCCATTAGCAACAATCAGAGCTTTGCAGCACAAGTTGAATGAGACAGAGAGAACCTATCGCATAGCTAAACATCAGTGGGACGAAGACCAGCAACGACTCATCAACGACATCTCTGAAAAAGAACTCATCATTGATACTTGCAACAGTGAATATGAATTTCTTTTGAAGGAGAAGGCTAAACTGGACAGTATTTTGAAGGTATGCATTTATTCAAATTGAGAGTTTTGGGACTCGCCTCTACATAGTTCCATCCTTATTTCAGACATTGTGATATATCACAAAGACTCTCCTCCCTGAAAGAGAGGGGAGTGGTTGTGGGCAGGAGCCCGAACACCGCTCCTAGCAGGGGGCGTTGCCCCCTGCCTCCAGCTCACCTGGCTGGCACTCACGCCCCCCCCCCGGTGGCCGTCCAACCAGGTGCCGTGGGGGCGGGCGTGTCCAGTAGCCTTTATGCTGCAGCGCCAGCCTCTTCCCGGCCTCATTTCTCTTCGTCGTCCTGTGCGAGTCAATCTTTAGCTGGTGATATATCACAGTGTTGAAAACCAGATATCGCCCTGCCCTAATTGGAAGAATCTGGAACAATGTACTGTCTTCTTCTTATCAACCTGTGTTTCTTCCAAAGAGCATAGGGTGGCATTTATGCCCTTCCCTTCCCTTTTAACTCTGTGTGGTAGGTTTTTCTGATGATGACTTCCCCCATCCCATGTACATGAAAAATTGAACAGGTATACAGAAAGTTGGCATAGCAAAACAAGTCAATCCAAACTTACCAGTGCTGAAAGCCAGGTCATACTGTCATTTGAGATTCCGGTCTGCAGGCAAGGATGTTTTGAGTAAACCATCACTTGTAGCAGTTAGTTACAATGGCTTTCTGCTTACTAGAAGTGGAAGTTAACTTTCCTCTCCCCTCCAAGAAAGAGGAAGAAGAGCTGCTGAGCTAGACAATTCACTGTTGCTCTTTCCCAGTCTTCCAAGCCGTGGTTTGAAGGCTCCATGACATGTGACTAACATGTTTGATGCAAAGACCCATTCACACATGCAGCCTGCTGAATTTCTAGTGAGTGAAGGAAGATAGTCTTGTGGGAATGGCCTCTCTCTGCTGATAACATTAGAGAAATGGAATCAAATGCATGTGGCCTTATTTCATGTGGTACCTATGTTTTAATTAAATAAAAGTTAAACTTTATCCATACAAAGGAGACTTTGGAGCACCACCAGAATCAGAGGAGCATAATAGAGGCAGAGATCAGGGAGGAGGCAGCAAAGGAATTTAGGTCTCAGGCGGCTCGGTGGAAAGCAGAAAGAAATGAACTCCAGTTTCTGTTGCAGGTATTCCTGGTCATGTTCAGCAATGCTACTTTTAGCCGTACTAATGTCTATATGTGATGAACTAAACCTAGCATGCATTTACAGTGGTACCTTGGTTCCCAAACTTAATCCATTTCGGAAGTCTGTTCCAAAACCAAAGCATTCCAAAACCAAGGCATGCTTTCCCATAGAAAGGAATGCAAAACGGATTGATCCGTTCCAGACTTTTAAACAACCCCTAAAACAGCAATTTAACATGAATTTTACTGTCTAACAAGACAATTGATCCATCAAATGAAAGCAATAATCAATGTACTGTACTATAAAATAAATAAAACAGTATTCTAGATGATTAAAATAATAATAAAAAAATCTTACCTGCATTGATGATAGTCATTGTTTGGATGGGTTTTTTTTTATCCATTTCCACAGTCACACAATCAATCAGTTAATCAATCAATCAATCAATCAATCAATCAGTAGCTGAACTGGGATCCACACAGCCACAAAAACAAATTAACTGAAAAAGCCTCAAAACAAAAAAATGCAAAATAAATAGCAAAAACAAAAGCACCAAATATAAGTTCCAAATATCACCTTGGAACACTGCAGTCAGAAACGGAAGGCTTAAATTACGATGGGGTGTGTGTGTGCAAATTGGCAGCACAACAGGAAACAAAAGGGGACTCAAAACATTCAACTCGAAAAAACAAGTCTGAAAACCAGAATACCTACTTCCGATTTTGCAGTGTTTGGGTTCAGAGTTGTTTGTGAACTAAGCTGTTCGAAAACCGAGGTACCACTGTAATTCTTTAAGCGCACTGGATAACATAATTTAACTTATTATTACTGTGAGTCTGAGCCTTTCAGGGGCAAGTGGAAATGAAAAGCAGATGTCTTTTTGGACTTGCAATGAGAGAGTTCATAAAAGTTGTCCCCCCCCCCTTTTCCTACACATATTGCCCTACATGCTCCCATGTCTCTGGTACCTTTCTGATCTAGATGTCAGAGTTCGTGAACACTCTGTGACGTTGACCAGGTTTTCTTCTGCTATTTATTTTGACACTTCCCTACTCTGCCCTGTGGTGCAACTATGAATGCTGGGGTTTTTTTTGGGGGGGGGGCTTGTCACATTAAAATAAGGCAAGATGTGGGATGGCAAGCTTTTGGTGTTAGCGTGTTTTGTGGCTTCTCTGCAAAACGCCTGCCTTCCGTTGTCCACAAACAATCGAACTGCAGGCTTCAAACAGGAAGATCTGATCCTTTTAGCCTTGCCTTTCAAAACAGATTTCAATCATGGCATGCAAATGCTTGCTAGAGAATCACCAAAAATCAGGTTGGGAGGCTGGATCCAGGGTTGCTGCTTTTTATTGTGGCTTTTTGCGCATGAGCCATGTGCTCGTGTGCACAACCTCTCCTGGTTTCCAACTGGGAGAAACAAACTTACTCGGAAGCCACAATTAAGCTTGGCTTCCTGTGACCCCCCCAACCCAGGATTGTGGTGAGTCGCTCCCTAACAAGCCCGGATTTTTAAACTGATAGCAGGTCGTCGTTTCCTGGCTTGTTAGTGAGCAAGAAACCACAATCCCAGAAGCTTAATTGTGGCTTCCGGGTTTGTTTCTCCTGCTTGCATCAAGGGAGGAGGAGGGAGGAGGAAGGAGCAATTGACCAGTATGCTGTGTTACAGATAGGTAGCCGTGTTGGTCTGCCATAGTCAAAACAAAAAAATTCCTTCCAGTAGCACCTTAAAGACCAACTAAGTTAGTTCTAGGTATGAGCTTTCGTGTGTATCTGAAGGAGTGTGCATACACATGAAAGCTCATACCTAGAACTAACTTAGTTGGTCTTTAAGGTGCTACTGGAAGGAATTTTTTTGTTTTGAGTATGCTGTGTGTCCACAATAAACCATGATAAGCCAAAACCCTGATTTATTGTCACATGCAAATATGGCCAGTGCCTGGTAGCAGACAGAAAGGCAGCCTTGGACCAGAAACCGTTTGAAGAGTTGTCCCTTAGAAATAAGGAGAATTAACCAAGCTTTTAAGTCGCTCCTTCCACCTGGGGTGTTTATCTGCCTAGTATTCTCTTATCCAAGGAATACCAGAGATTCTGTAACAAATGCAACAGCATCATCTTGTGGCCAGAAACACAGAATACGACAGTAGAGTTTTAAATTTATTTTTAACACCTGGGTCTGCAGTTCATTGAAGCCCACATAGTTTGGGTCCATTCTGTTTCCCTTCCGTTGAAGTTGTGGTGATAAAATGTTTAATTCCAGCTACTTGAATTGGGCCATGGAAAAATTTAAAATCCTCAAGTCTCCCCTGGTATTTCAACTTCATACTTAGTCGTACTGTTTGAGTGCAAATGAGTCGATTTGGGGACTGCTCCCCTCCTCCCTCCCTCCCTCCTATCCTCTGTATCATGGGTAGGCAAACTAAGGCCCAGGGCTGGATCTGGCCCAATCGCCTTCTAAATCTGGCCTGCGGACGGTCTGGGAATTGATGTGTTTTTACATGAGTAGAATGTGTGCTTTTATTTAAAATGCATCTCTGGGTTATTTGTGGGGCATAGAAATTCGTTCACCCCCCCCCCCAAAAAAAAATAGTCTGGCCCCCCACAAGGTCTGAGGGACAGTGGACCGGCCCCCTGCTGAAAAAGTTTGTTGATCCCTGCTCTGTATGGATGAGATCCAACGTAACATAACTCATGCAATAAGGTTTCGTCTTCCTCTCTTCCCCATGTGCTCTTGAGTTTGGTAAACTATTTAGGGCAAATGACTGATCCACTCTTGTTTTGTGTGTGCAGTCGCACCTTGGTTCTTGACAGTCTTGGTACCCGTCCGTTTTGGCTCCTGAATGCCACAAACTCAGAAGTGTTCCGGTTTGCGAACGTTTTTTGGAAGCCGAACGTCTGACGCGGCTTCTGATTGAGTGCAGCCAATCGGCTCTTGCAGCCAATCGGGAGGCGCGCCTTGGTTTTTGAACGTTTTCGGAAGTTGAACGGACTTCCAAAACGGATTCCGTTTGAGAACCAGGGTACAACTGTACAGTGGTACCTCGATTTACATACACTTCAGGTTACATAGGCTTCAGGTTACAGACTCCACTAACCCAGAAATAGTGCTCCAGGTTAAGAACTTTGCTTCAGGATGAGATCAGAAATTGTGCTCCGGCGGCGTGGCAGCAGCAGGAGGCCCCATTAGCTAAAGTGATGCTTCAGGTTAAGAACAGTTTCAGGTTAAGTACAGACCTCTGGAACGAATTAAGTACTTAACCCGAGGTACCACTGTATAATATGATTTTATACAGAAACAAAATAAAATACCAATCCCACAGAACCTAGAAGGCCAAGGCCCTAGATCAGTGTTTCCAAACTCGGGTCTCAGAAAGAAGCTGGAGACCCAAGTTTGGGAAGCATTGCTCTAGCTAATCGGTCACCTCCTTCCAACCTTTCTTTAGTATGTAGTGCATCAACCTTAAGATGTACAAGAAACAGCCTAAAGAGGAAGCCTGTTTGTTAGCTTAGTTACGAGGGAGATGACTCTGATTCTTTAGAGACAGCTTTTCCAAGGCGCAGGTGGCAGGTGGGTGCTGATTTATGCTTCCTCAGGAACTGAAAACGACGACTCTGTTTATGTTTCTGAAGTTCAGTTTATTTATATAATGCTTAGAAGCAGATATTGACAATGGATTGAAATTATCTTCTCCATCTGCTGCCCAAAACTTTGCACATTAGGAATTGCTGGGCTGATGCCTGCTTCTCTCGAAATGCCTCCTACATTAGGGGATATATACGAAGTACAGATTTGAAAAGGAGCTGGTTGTCTTGGCTCTGCATGTTTTCTGCATAGCCTGGATGCAACGTCTTGCTCTTGACCTATGCAAAAGTGGTGGTTATGATTTTTATAACAGCCTCACACATTTGAATCTTTTCTTACTCTCTCCATTTGCTGCTGCTTTTTTTGTTTTGCCTCCCTTCTTTTGTAAAATGGAACTATTTTAAAATTTTGTCGCTAACCACTTTGGCCTTCTTTTTGATAAGACAGAAAGGCGGGTTCAAAAACTCTGTTGTTGTTTTTACAAACAGATGGCAGGCTTGTGCTGTCTATTATTTCTGCATCTTTCATGGAGTTCAAACCAGGTGCCTAAATTAACAATGGATGACCCTTCTGACAGCTGCTGTGTGCCTGACCAACAGCATCAAATAGGAAAAATTATTGCATGGTTGGAAGTCATTTCTGGCTTTAAAAAATAATATTGGGCATGATATGTGTGTGTGAGAGAGAGAGAGAGAGAGAGATACCGTATTTTTCGCCCCATAGGACGCACCGGCCCATAGAACGCACCAAGTTTTTTTGGGGGGGAAATAAAGAAAAAAAAATATTCCCCCCCCCCAGGCGCTTGTGGGGCCGGCAGTGGGGAGAAGCGCTCTTCTCCCCGCCGCCCACCTGCAGACCAGGTCCGGGGACAGCGGGAGGACGCGCTGTGCCTCCCAGCTGTCCCTGGAGCTTGTGGGGCAGGCAGCAGGGAAAAGAGCGCTTCTCCCCGCCGCCCGCCTGCAGATCAGGTCCGGGGACAGCGGGAGGACGCGCTGCGCCTCCCAGCTGTCCCCGGAGCTTGCGGGGCTGGCGGCGGGGAGAAGAGCTCCTCTCCCCGCCGCCCACCTGCAGACCAGGTCCGGGGACAGCGGGAAGATGCGCTGCGCCTCCCCACTGTCCCCGGAGCTTGCGGGGCTGGCGGCCGGGAGAAGCACGCGTCTCCCCGCCGTCAGCCTCCAAACCACATTGGGAGACAGCGGGATGGCGGCGTTCCGCCTCCCCGCTGTCCCCCGACCTTGTGGGACTGCCGCTGTGGCTCTCCTGAAGCCTGGAGAGCGAGAGGGGTCGGTGCGCACCGACCCCTCTCGCTCTCCGGGCTTCAGCGAAAGCCTGCCTTCGCCCCATAGGACGCACACGCATTTCCCCTTCATTTTTGGAGGGGAAAAAGTGCGTCCTATAGGGCGAAAAATACGGTACTTACCAGAACCATAGCAAGGGCTGGTAATTTTATTCCTTAATTCCCCCAGCTGATGAAAATTGCCCTTCCATGCTGAAAATCCATTGGCACTAAGTGTGTCAGGTGTGCATGCAGCAGCCAGGCCCTGTGACCAACAGACTTTGCTGGACTGGGGCCTTCCTAAATTTGTTCTGAAGAGCAAGGCGCGGCCGCACAGGTGAGGCCGATTGGCAACTCACAGCACCTGGTGGCAAGAGCCGGGAAGGGATATAAGGTCAGCATTTCCCTTCGGCTCTTTGCCACAGCAACATTCTTCCTGCCTTGCTGCATTTGGCTTCTTGCTTTCTGATCCTTGAACCTCGGCTTCTTGACTCCCTGCTTCTTGATCCTTGGACCCTTGACTTCTTGACTCCTTGCTTCCTGACCCTCGGACCCCTCACTTCTTGACTCCTGGCTTCTGGACCCCCATTCCTGCTCCCACCCTGCCATCTTGCCCCTGGTCCTGACGTCCCCTGCCAGGACTTTGATCGCCCGTGAACCAGACTGTGACACTGGGCATGTTCAGGGAGGTAGGAGAGGATATATTGTTTAATGATATCCTTCCTAACTTGCGTTAGCAAGTTCTATATCTTAGCGGAATTTAAACATTCCCCTTTAAATACACCGTGGTTTGCTTGTTGCAGGCTCGTCTTAGCCTCTCTTTATAGGATTCCTAGTAATATCTCTTCTTGTCCCTCTTAAAAAGAATAGACATGACAATCTCATTTAATTCAATATAATAGTTTACTCACATTCATTCAGTTCACAGTTGGATCCCTGAAGGCAGGCTTAGGTTACAAAAGTATATATATATACATGTGGAAGTATCCCATAAGGGAGTTAGTTCCTAAGTGAGTGCGACTGAGCAGTCACTTCTCCTAAAACGCAGAAAAGCAAAATGGAGAAGAGGAGCAAAAGGAGGTGTGCTCACCTGCCCAGATTAGGCCACTACCACATCTAGTCACATGCAGAGGAAGTTTGTCCCAGCTCGGGAGGAAACAGGAAGTTTTCTCCTGGCTCAGTGATGGCCAAACTTGGCCCTCCAGCTGTTTTTGGACTACAACTCCCATCATCCCTAGCTAACAGGACCAGTGGACAGGGATGATGGGAATTGTAGTCTGAAAATAGCTGGCAGGCCAAGTTTGCCCATCACCGTCCTGGCTGGTACCTAGCATGTCCATTCTTACTTACTTGTACTTACTTACTTACTTACAAGTAAGTAAGTAAGACTTGATTTAAATCTTTTTTTTACAGAAAGACTCATTTTTGCTGGTATAATCTTAATATTTACAACCAGATGAAGGTTGCATTTTTGGAACAATAAGTTTTCAGAGTAGTTTTTACAGTTATATCAGGGTGTCGTCTGTTTTGGTTCTGGGCAGCTGTCAGAACGGAGTGCTCCGAGAATCAAGAAGAGCCTTTATTTGTTCCTAGAACTAAGATAATATTGTTACTGTGGGAAGCGGGGTCAAGCTTTCTGCACTGTTGTGTCACGCTGACACTTGTGACGGGATCAGGAGGCCAAGTTGTCGTAAGAGCTCAGGCTGCTTGCTTTTTTCTTGAATGCGTTCTTTTAACACACTGGCTCTGGAGGGTTTTTTCCTTTTCTTTTCGTTGGCTGTGACCCTGCAGCAACCTTTTCCTTGAGCCGACTTGAGTCTGAGATTAAGACCGGGAAGCAGTGCTGCAGGGGAAACTAAACGGGTAGCTGTAAATGCCGCCTTAAGTACCCTGATCTCCCCAACGAAGTCTTATCAGCCCAACGAGCTAATTATATGTGTTTTCCTCCCCCGCACAGAGGAGCTAAAACAAGACCAACACATTTAGAAATTAATGATGGAGGAAGCATCGTATTGGGCAGTTAAGCAGCCGCGGTAAATACATGCCCCGCGGAAGTTGTTTTTTACGAGTGTGCTGAGCACACGGCCAAACTGATAACCAATGCACAATAGTCTCTCTGCTAAATTGATTGTAATACGTTGCAGGAAGAAGAAGATCTGCAGATCTAGCCTCTTGAGTATTTTGCTCACGGGAAAAAGCCTTTTTGGATTCTTTTTAAAATATATATATATAATTTTTATTAAATATTTCAAATACTTTCACAGAAACCTTCAAATCAAATCATTATGTTATTACATAAGATGACTTCTCACCCTTGCTTCCACAGTGTTTTTTTTACTTCTGCAATATATTATTGCCAAAAGTTTCTCTATTACAATTACTGTGTCGTTTTTCTATTGCTGCTTTTGCCTGAATCCTGACCATGATTTCATTTGACTGTATTTTTTTTAAAGCCCACAAAAGGCCTCCATTCTTCTATCTAAAAATTCATCATTTTATAGCTTCTTTAGATTCTGACGTAGTAGTGTTTGTACATCTTTTTTCTACTTTGGGAGGGGTTTCAGTTGAAGCGTTTTGTATTAGCTCCGCCGTCTTCGTTCTCTTGCTCCCGCAGCAGTTGCTTTTAAAAGGCTCAGAAAAGTAGCAGGTGATGCGAATGATTTGGCGGAAGCGAGGCCTAAATACAAATGTCCAAATTCTGATTTGCAAGGCTTTGCAGTTTGCTTTGCAGGTTGACCTCTCATCTGCTGTAAAGGCACACTCTCCGGAAAGGAAGCTGTGCAATGTGTTTGGTTTTGCAATGGTCCCTTGTTTCTCAAATGCCTTGGTACTCCAAACACTGCAAACCCGGAAGTAAGCGTTCCAGTTTACAAACTTTTTTCAGAAGCCGAACGTGCTCCGTTTTGAGTGTTACGCTTCTGTTTTGAGTGTTATACTAAGGTCTGTCTGTTTTTGCTATTTATTTTGCATTTTTGTTTTTGCGGCTCTTTTTTGTGTGACTGTGTGGAAACCAGATGGATAGCGAGTTGGCTTAGGATTGGGGACCTCCAGGTTCAGATCCCGCCCCCCCCCCCCAGCCATGAAGCTCACTAGGTAGTGTTGGGCCAGCCATTACTGCAACTGTAAACTCAGGACCGCAATACCTAAAGGACCGCCTCGCCCCCATATGAACTCACCCGGACCCTGAGATCATATTCTGAGACCCTTCTTCCTGTGCCGCCTCCTTGTAAGGTCCGGAGGGTGTCAACACGAGAACAGGGCCTTCTCTGCAGTGGCTCCCCACGAAAATGTTCCTCTTTAACCAGGTCTTGGGCCGAATAATATTCTGCAGCCTTTTAAATGTGACTGTGGGAAGGGAGGATTATAGTTTTGCTGTTTCGTTTTATGTACTTGTCTATCTTGTATTTTATTCTTTGAACTGCCCTGAGATCTTACGATGAGGGCGGTACAGTGGTACCTCCGGTTGCGGACGGGATCCATTCTGGAGCTCCGGTCGGATCCCAAGGTCCGCTGGAGGGGACCGCTTCTGCGCACGCACACGTGGCGGTAGAGCGCTTCTGCGCATGCGCATGTGGCAAAAACCCAGAAATATACTGGTACTTCCGGGTTTGCCGCTCACGTATCCTGAAGTTTACGTAAGCGGAGGGATACGTAAGCGGAGGTACGACTGTATTTAAATCTTATAAAAACAAACCAATCAATCTAATGTACCTCAGTGGGAACTATAAACTCCGCATGGAGGTCTGTGGAGGGTAAGGTGGGGTATAAAATAATAAGGAATTTATGTATTGCAGGTGAAGAAAAAGAATATTCAAGCACGTTGCTCCTTACATAGACATGTAAACCAGTTTAGAAGTATGACCTTGAAGCACTTAAAATTAGCGTGCCTTTGAATCTCTGGGCAACTTTGCCAAACACTTCAGTCCCAAATTCTTATAAACCTTATTGGTTGCATGCAGTGCTATTCTGCTAGAAAAAGAGGTGCTGGAACTCGTTATGAGCACCTTCCTCATTCAATAGCGCCCACCTGAGAGGGGCCGGAACTAATAAAAAAAAACTCCGGTCCATGGAACAGTCTTCCGGATAATTGTGACTACGACCGCAGCCTTAGAACCAAGGAAGATGGGGCTTTGGGGTGGGTGTGACGCTTGACTACGTGGTTACTGACGGTAGGGGTCTGAAACATTCAAGGAACCCCAAAGCAGGCCTTCTCTTTGGTCCTTAGCACTAAGGGGGTCAGGGACGCAGGTGGCGCTGTGGGTTAAACAACAGAGCCTAGGACTTGCCAATCAGAAGGCTGGCGGTTCAAATCCCCGCGACGGGGTGAGCTCCCGTTGCTCGGTCCCTGCTCCTGCCAACCTAGCAGTTCGAAAGCACGTCAAAGTGCAAGTAGATAAATAGGTACCGCTCCGGCGGGAAGGTAAACGGCGTTTCCATGCGCTGCTCTGGTTCGCCAGAAGTGGCTTAGTCATGCTGGCCACATGACCCGGAAGCTGTACACCGGCTCCCTCGGCCAGTAAAGCGAGATGAGCGCCGCAACCCCAGAGTTGGCCACGACTGGACCTAATGGTCAGAGGTCCCTTTACTAAGGGGGTCATCTTCTTTTGACTTCTCTGCTTGTGGCTCAAGCAATAACCACCCCCCTCTCCCTCTGTTCTATCAGGACAGCAACAGCGCAATGCAGAGTCTTCACCAGAAAATGCAAGACATGGAGATGCAACACAACAGCTGCGCCGAAGGGCTGAGGCAGCAGGCCAGCGAACTCGACTTCAGCGCCGAGCGAGAGGCCCGGCTTAAGAAAGAGCTTGAGGCAAGTGTCTCTCTCTCCCCCCCCCCCCCGGTTCTCGGAAGAGCTTTGGTGTTGGGGACTGACAGCTTGCCAGAACATATGGGAAGGTGTCTGTCGGACCATTGCCCTATCCGGCTCAGTACTGTATGCACCATGGGTAGGCAAAATAAGGCCTAGGGGCCGGATCCGGCCCAATCGCCTTCTAAATTCAGCCTACGGATGGTCTGGGAACTCCTTATTCTGAATAGGATTCCTTGCAAGAAAAGGGAAAAGTTGACAGCTGTGTCTGGGAATCTGCGTGTTTTTACATGAGTAGAATGTGTCCTTTTATTTAAAATGCATCTCTGGGTTATTTGTGGGGCGTAGGAATTCGTTAATCCTCCCCCCCAAAAAAATTGAGTTCGGCCCCCCACAAGGTCTGAGGGACAGTGGACTGGCCCCCTGCTGAACATGTTTGCTGACCCCTGGTCTACACCGACCGGCAGCCCTCCAGGATCTCGATATGGGTTATCCCGTGTATCATCCAAACCCGGTTTGAAGTCCCTACCATGATATCGGTTTCATAACCAGCAGTATATCGCAAATCATGACGTTTGGGTGTGTGTTCTGTGCATAAATCGCAATGTGGGAGAACCGTGAAGCCGCCCAAGGCCTCTGTATAGCTCCATACTTACTTCGGACATCATGATGTGTCTATATATCACAACGTTTAGCTGGTGATATATATTGCAGTGTTGGAAACCAGATGTCGCCCAGCTCTATGTATAAGTGGAGTGTGCGTAAACAGCTGCCACTCCAGTGTGGGGACCTCCAGATGTTGTTGGACTCCAGTTCCCATCAGCCCCAAGCAGCTTGGACAGTGGTCAAGGATGTTGGGGTGTTGTAGTCCAGCAACTTCTGCAAGGCCACAGGTGAGCTATCTCACCCATCTTTTTAATTGAAGAAAAAAACCTATGTTTATAATTCTTCAGGGCTGGGAGATGTTGGGCATCTACTGTATTGGTCTGAATATAAGCCTCACTTTCCCCTCAAATTCCCACCGTGAAAAGTTAAAGTGTGGCTTATACTCGCCACCTTACGGTATGCAGCCAGGAGCAGGGAGGAATGGAGTGGCTTATATTCAGAGTTTATTCTCTCCCCCCCCTCTCCCCCCCCCCATTTTAAAGGTGCGGCTTATATTCAGATGTGGCTTTTATTCGGGCCAATACGGTACTTTTTTTTTTTTTATAAAAAGGCCCACTGTTCTGTGATATAGGCTACCCCTTTCTGCCAATAATTCTTTTTTAAAAGGTGCAAGCAGATGTTACAGCAACAAATTGTCGTTTGCAAGGTAGGGTTGTCTTTAAATCCCTAATTGGGCAGCTTTGTAGTCTGAGGTGATGGCAAAGTAGATGAAGCAAAAGGCACCGTGTTTGTGAAAAGTAGTGGAATTGGTTGCCGGAAAAGCTTTCTAAACTCGTTTATTATTATTAAAAAAATATAGCAGTTTGAGAGATACTTTAAGCAGAGCACATGTCGACCAGCTGCTGTAAGGAAGATTTGTGGTGTTCCTTTGGTGCCCTCTGGTGGGTGTCGAAAGGAAATGTCACTGGTTGGAAAGTAATGGTGATTTCAAGAGAACGTAAGATAATATTGGCTGGAAGCCTCTCGTCCTTTCCTCCAGCGTGGCCTTTTGGGATGATTGCAGGAAGTCCCACATAGAGGGCATGAAGGCAGTAGCTTTCCTGTGCTGTTTGCCTTTCAACAGCTGGTTTTTGAGCTTGGAGGTTCACGTATTACTTTTTTCTATTTGTTAAACCTTCCCACCCACCCCCTATTTTGTCTAAAGACAAACCAAAAACAGAGCAGTTTGTAAACAGCAAAATCTCAATTCCAGTTTCCAGTAAAACACAGAATAGAAAAACAGAGGAATCTTCCTTGACCAAAAAGAAAAGTTTGCTTATTTAAAAAAATACAGAGAGGGTTTTTTTCTGCACACAGGGTTTGATTTCATGTAGCCATTTTCCTTCATGTTTTTTCATGGCATCCTTACAAGATACTTCAACTGTGCCGGAAGTGATCTACAGTGGTACCTCGGGTTACATACGCTTCAGGTTACATACGCTTCAGGTTTCAGACTCTGCAAACCCAGAAATAGTGCTTCAGGTTAAGAACTTTGCTTCAGGATGAGAACAGAAATCGGGCTCCAGCGGCGCGGCGGCAGCAGCAGGCCCCATTACCTAAAGTGATGCTTCAGGTTAAGAACAGTTTCAGGTTAAGAACGGACCTCCGGAACAAATTAAGTACTTAACCTGAGGTACCACTGTATACAAAGCCTAAGGAAGCTTTGTACTGGCAGGAGTAAAATAAGAAGTAAGCCTAAGAAATGTTCATTTTCTTTCCTTCACCCTCTTTTTTGTGTGTATGTGGTAGAGCCACACAATTTGCTGTTGCGGCTCACTTCCTAGTATATCCAAGGCCTGAAATCTCAGAGAGCCACTGTTGGCCCAGGGGGATAGTAGATGGACCAGTTGTCTTGCTCGGTATAATCTTGCTTCCTAATTTGCGGACTCAATAGCGTAGTTTTGCTTAAAAGAATAACGAAGATGTTACATGGGTTCTGGGGGCAGAACCCAACCTTGCGCCAGTGAACTTCTTGCCTGTTGCAGTGGGACTTCGCTTCCTGCTCCCCCCCCCCCGGCTACAGTTCCCTGTGCAACCCCAGAACCTGCTTTGAGGGGTCCCCCAATGCTCTGGGGCAGATTTTGAGAGTCCTTGAAGGCTGTAAGAGGAAGGAGATGGAAGGCCCGTTGTGTGAGCGGATGTACGTTCTTCTAGTGCACAGACAGTTTTGGATTCAACTCTTTGCCTTGTAGCTTGAGTTCTTCTACTCAGTGACCCAAGTCACTGGGACCCGATCCAGAGACTGTTGGCTGTGGCCCATTGAAATCACCAGGGCTTAGTTTTGCCCCTGCTAAGTTGCCTCGTTGGCTAACAGCATGAAACTTGATGAGATTTCTACAGATTGAGGTCATTTTTAATCCAGTATCCTTTGCTCTATTGGTAAGCATCCATAATTTAACTATCAACTTTTAAATCACAAGTAGACTACAGTGGTACCTCGGGTTAAGAACTTAATTTGTTCTGGAGGTCCATTCTTAACCTGAAACTGTTCTTAACCTGAGGCACCGCTTTAGCTAAAGGGGCCTCCCACTGCTGCTGCACTGCCAGAGCACGATTTCTGTTCTCACCCTGAAGCAAAGTTCTTAACCTGAGGTACTATTTCTGGGTTAGCGGAATCTGTAACCTGAAGTGTTTGTAACCCGAGGTACCACTGTACAGTCATACCTCAGGTTACAGATGCTTTGGGTTGCACGTTTTTGGGTTGTGCACCACGCCGAACCCGGAAGTACCGGAACAGGTTACTTCTGGGTTTCGGTGCTCGCGCATGCGCAGAAACACCAAATCGCAACCTGCCCATGCACAGACGCGGCGCTGCGGGTTGCGAACATCCCTCCTGCACTGATCACGTTCGCAACCCAAGCGTCCACTGTATTGGATTGTAGCTCTTTTATGCTTTGGTAGAGGTCTTGATAGAACAATCATTTGGAGTTTCGGACACCCTTTTCTGCTTAAATGTTCCTTTGCACCTTTTAACCAGAAGATGGCCAATATGCTATTTTATTTATCAGTGTAAGACCAGGCATTCACAGGATCCATGATTGTTTTGTAGCATACTTTCGCCTTAATTTCTTTCTTTTTTTTAGTCTTGTCACGCTTTGGTCTGAAAATGCAAAAAGTGTAAAACAGAATGCAAAATGTAAATTAAGAGTGCCCCAAAACGGGATGAGGAAAGTATGTTGAGAACATTAGTGGGTGGAGAAAGATGGACCTATGGTTTTTGCTGAAACCAAATTTTGGGGTGGTTCAATTTCGTGACTCAAGAGGCTATCAGTTCAATTAGCTTATGATCTATAGCACCTTCTGCAATCTAATTCCCTGCCCCGAAGGTTTGGGCTATAGCTCTCACTATTCTTTTCTGTTGGCCAAGCTGGCTGAGACTGATGGGATTTGGAGTCCTACAACATCTGGGGGAAGACTGGTCTGTGACATGGTCTATCAGCTGCTGAGCTTATTTAAGCAATGTGTGCTATAAATAGACACATCCCTCCAGCCTCCCTCAGGATTTTTCTATATTGATGTTAGCACGCGCTGTCAGATCTGTTGGATAAACAAATTCTGGGTTGCTTACATAAGCCAGCAGGCCTGGTGCTTTGCCGGTGGTCCTGAAGACCTTATATATAAGACTTTATTTCTTTAGCATTGGCGCCCCTAAAACCCTGACTGTTCCAGTTGGGTCTTTGGTGATATCCTTCATTGTTGATTGCGCTCTGATATGCAGCAAATGTGTCTCTGTGTCATGTGACTTCAGAGAAGCCACAGAGAAATCAGAAATCATTATTTCCCAACTTTGTAAAGAATCAGGAACAGAATCTTAAGCTGTACTGTGGAGACGTGGATTCCTGGTCAAATGATGAAGGCTTTAATTTAATAAGTTTTTAAAAAATGTTTGATATTTATACAAGAGTATTCAAGGCTGTTTAACATCTAACCATTTCCTCGTTCTTAATAGTTTATTAAAGTCTTCACAAATTGACTGATATAATAAGATTCAAGCCAGTGAATACAGTCAAGAAGGAATGGAAGTGCTTGAATGATTATTTAGAAAGACAAGGTTTCACGCACTGTATTTTTCGCTCTATAAAACGCACCAGTCCACAAGACGCACCTAGTTTTTGGAGGAGGAAAACACGAAAAAAACCATTCTGAATCCCAGAAGCCAGAACAGCAAGAGGGATTGCTAAGCAGCGAAAGCAGCTATCCCTCTTGCTGTTCTGGCTTCTGGGATAGCTGTGCAGCCTGCATTCGCTCCATAAGACGCACACACATTTCCCCTTACTTTTTAGGAGGGAAAAAGTGAGTCTTATAGAGCAAAAAATATAGTATATCTTCTAAAAGATTGTGTGGTTTTTTATTTCTTTGACATCTGATGGGAGGGCGTTTCACAGGGCGGCCGCCACCACCGAGAAGGCCCTCTGCCTGGTTCCCTGTTGCTTCACTTCTGACACTAAGGGAACCACCAGAAGGCCCTCAGAGCCAGACCCCCATGTCCGGGCTGAACGATGCGGGTGGAGACGCTCCTTCAGGCATCCTGGGCTAAAGCTGTTTAGAGCTTTGAAGGTCAGCACCAATGTTTTGAATTGTGTTCGCAAACACACAACATTGCAATCTATCCAAGAAGTACTTGAGAGAGATTTCCAGCGTGTTTGCGTCTTTAACCAGCTTGAAATTACTGTTTTTAGGCAGCTACATTGAGAATAAAGAAACTGGAAGAAAACGTCGAGGCAGAGAGAGCGGCACATCTGGAATCAAAATTTAATTCTGAAATAATCCAGGTACATCTGTGACAGCCATTAGGTGGAGCGGACTAACGCAGCCTGAGCTATGTCTCACCTGAATATTTAACACAGTAGTTTTATTAACAAGATGTGGTATTAAGGGCAAACATGGTAGTTTTATGCTGTGGATGGCATCACAGAGCTGTCTTTTCTGCTGTACCAGTTTGGCATCCCAGCTTGGCACAGGGTGCTGTCACAGTGCCACAGACCTCAGAGGTGATCCAGGACAACAGTTATTCCTGCTGAAATCAAACCTTTATTTCCCTTTCTCTGATCATGATTTGGGGGTTGTCAACAGTCTTTATTGGGATGACCAACTTCTTACAAAATTAAAAACTGGCAGTGATCTACTCCTGTTTTTGGTGCGTTCAGGTCAAAGTTTTTTTGGGGGGTAGGAAAGCCCCATTTTTGGGAGGTTCAGGGCAAAGTTGTTCAGCATTTTCTAAGGGAGGAGGGAAAAGCAGCCCCACTGAGTAAAGTCTGTCTTCCATTCTGCAGATCGTGCAACAATGGAGGGCGGGGTGAGGGGGCAGGGCCGAATTCTGTTTTACCAATGCTAATGAAAGGGACCCAGCGATCAACCATGATCTACCAAAACCTACCGGGATCTACCAGTAGATCACGATCGACCTGCTGGGCATCCCTGGTCTATACGATTGCACTCTCTTTCTCTCCTGTGCCTCCGTTCTCCAGCATAAATTTGCCCTTCCCTTCTCCTGCCACGTATAATTTGCAGCAATGTCTCCACTGACAACAGCCATGTTAATGCTGGCAAGCATTGATCCTGACCCAATGCCAGTTTCAAACCCTGATTTCAATTTCTGAGTAAAAAAAATAAACACTGGTTAGTGCTGACCATGGTTAATGTGAGCACAGAACCATGGTTAAGGGGAGGGAAAATTCACTCTAAGTGCATTCAATGGAATGTGCTTGGAAATTCTTTTCTGACCTTCAAACTATTGGAACGAAGATCTCAAGCATCCTGCTCAGGAAGATGGCATGCTCAGATGAACCCTTGGGCATGACAGTTAAATGTAACCAGGGTTTGCTCTTGACCTAACCATGGTTAAGGAATGAATAAGCACACGTTCTCTCATCTTTAAGTGTATTAAAAGCCCAACGGTACTGACACAGTTATTGTCTTCCCTAAAAATTAACGTGCTGTAGAGCAAGAAAACACACCCTTTCTTGGAGTGTTGATTGACGGATTCTTATTACGTTGCAGTTAAGAATTCGAGACCTTGAAGGGGCTTTGCAGGTGGAGAAGGCCAGCCAAGCCGAAGCGCTTTCTGACTTGGAAATGATCAAAGGCAAATTTAGAGAGGTGGAAAATGCCTATGACAGAGAGAAGCGCAACGCTCATGAGAGCGTCGAGAAACTCAATAGGTAGGTCTCTCATTTCCTGATTCAGAATTTGTATTTATTTGTTTCTTTGTACGATGGACTAATCATTCATATTATATAGCACAGAGCTCAGCGTTTCCTTACAGGTGTTAGGAAACCTTGGCCCTCTAGATGTCGCTGAGCTAAAACTCCCATAATCCCTGGTCATTGGCCAGGCTTGCTGGGACTGATGGGAGTTGTAGTTCGGCAACATTTAGAGGGTAAAAATTTCCTCCCATCGGTTTAGCAGGTTAACGTGATGTAGTGGATGTAGATGTGAGTCTCTTGATAGATAATTCTGAGGGAATGCAGCCCTCGATAGGAAAAAGGTTTCCTAGGTATGTGTGAACAGTGATCAGATATTGGCATGCGGGGCATTCAAAGATAATTTAAGCCTCATGTGTAAAAACATCTGTAATGCTGGCCTCAAAAGCTTTCTGGATCCACCATATTTAATAGCAGTAAGTGTAGATGAGTGAGAATTTGTTGGGCCTGGAAATTGTTGCCCATTTGATTGGTATCCACTTGATGATAATTAAATTCACATTATATTAACCATAATTTTTTTGAGAGTGTTGTAAGTCCCACAGGGATGCAATTATGGTGAAGATGTAAGAGGAGTGGAACAACGTGCAAAAGCCACTGTGGCTTGCGCTCATAATGCTAAACTGGAAAATGGGGAGTCTGGGGTCTTCCAGATGTTGTTTGCTATAACTTGCATTCTCCCTGACCATTCCCCATGCTGGCTTTGGCTGTTGGGAGTAGGAGTCCAGCAGTATCTAGAAGACCACAGGCTTCCTATTTTTGCGCCAAACCGTGGTTTAGTGTGACATCTGAATTGTGCCACCCTGAACACAAAGTTCCACAGACTTGACGTTTCATGATAATACTAGCAGGCATAGTTGGATGGGAGAGGTAACTTATCTTTCGGTGACCAACCAAAATATAAAGGGGATAATCATGGTTCTGCTTGGACATTTAAGGTTGTCAATGTGTCAGTATACTTAATTTTAATTCATAACTGGATTTTTGTTTTCTTGCAAGACGTTCTGATACGGATGCAGCCTTCCCTTCAGGTAGTTCTTACATGGTTTGGCATCCGTTTTATTCCTGTCACACTTCCCCATTCTGATCCTTGGTTTTGACAACCTTTGTGTTACATATTTTCACTACTTTCATGCTGTTCCCTGGTTTGAGTCTGCATATTTTCCTTTATCTTCAAACTTGTCATTCATTCCTTAAAATATCTTCATACTGGTCTTATGCAAATTAAACCTTACTATTAGCAACCGGCTGAGATGAGTATTGTTTTTCAGTGAATGCTGAAAATACTTTCTTGTAGCTGACCTGAGAATACAGTGGTACCTCTGGTTGCGAACAGGATCCGTTCTGGAGCCCCGTTCCCAACATGAGCAGAACGCAACCCGCATCAGCCCGGGTCGTGATTCGTCGCTTCTGCAAATGCGCGTGATGTCATTTTGAGCGTCTGCGCATGCACAAGTGGCAAAACCTGGAAGTAACCTTTTCTGGTACTTCCGGGTTGCCACGGGACACAACCTGAAAATATTTAACCTGAAGCAAATGCAACACGAGGTATGACTGTAATGAAAAATACAGTGGTACCTCGGGTTAAGTACTTAATTCGTTCCAGAGGTCTATTCTTAACCTGAAACTGTACTTAACCTGAAGCACCACTTTAGCTAACGGGGCCTTCTGCTGCCACGCCGCCGGAGCACGATTTCTGTTCTCATCCTGAAGCAAAGTTCTTAACCTGAAGCACTATTTCTGGGTTAGCGGAGTCTGTAACCTGAAGCGTATGTAACCTGAAGCGTATGTAACCCAAGGTACCACTGTACTTCTCTTAGAACTGTAGCACTCAGTCTTTGAAATTACAATATTTTTAGTGGCATGTGTTTTTAGTGCATGTGTAGATAGGCACCACAATGAACCTGGTTTGACTATCATTGCTCATTAATGTTCCCTAGACCAGATGGGTGGGAGATTGCCTGCTCTTGATGTGGTTACACTTCCTCTGAATGCCTTTTGCTGTCACTCGAGGCTCAGGTGGCCTCAGTGGCCCAGAGTGCCTTCCATCAACTTCGGCTGGTGGCCCAGCTACGCCCCTATCTGGACAGGGACAGCCTAACTTCAGTTGTCTAAGCTCTGGTAACCTCAGGGTTAGATTACTGCAATTCATTATACGTAGGGCTGCCTCTGAAGATGGTTCGGAAACTTCAACTAGTGCAAAATTCAGTCACTGGAGCCAAGACGGTTTGAGCATAGTACACCGATCCTGGTCCCACCAATTGGTTTCCGGGCTCAATTCAAAGTGCTGGTTTTGACCTATAAAGCCTTAAACAGCTCAGGACCGCAATACCTCAAGGACCGCCTCTTTCCATATGAACTTACTCAGACCCTGAGATCATCTTCTGAGGTCCTTCTCCCTGTTCCGCCTTCATGTGAAGTCCAGAGGGTGGCAACATGAGAACGGAGCCTTCTCTGCAGTGGCTCCCCATCTGTGGAATGCTCTCCCCAGGGAGGTTTGCCGGGCACCTTCATTATACACCTTTAGGCGCCAGGCAAAAACGTTCCTTTTTAACCAGGCCTTTGGTTGATCTGTTTGACATCCTATGTGGGGGGGGGGGTTTCGGGGGGGGGATGTTATTGGGTTGTTGTTTTTATTTTGAGGTTTTATATTTTATATTTTGATTTTGTTTAGTGAACCGCCCTGAGACCTCTGGGTATAGGGTGGTTTATATAAATTCAATAAATAATAATAACAATTTTCAGTTCTATGGAAATTTCTAGCTTATTTGAATGGCAATATATTACATCCCTGTCGTATAAATTGTCTGTTATGCAAAACCACAATACTGTTTAGGACTGCAGCATATCCGACACTTTTAGCACTTCATCAATGTTTTTCTGATTTTGTTCAGCTTCGTTAGTTTTTTTTTTTACTAAAAATCCATTAAATTCATACAACATACAACAGAGTCGAATATTAGTTGTTTAAAGTGTTTCTGAAAATTCTGCTCCGTCTTTCAGCCTGGAAAGGGAGTATGTCTCCATAAACAAGCAGCTAAACGACGAGCTGGAAGAGAAGAAGAAAGCAATTACAGACCTCTCAGAGAGACTCCTGGATAATGAAAAAAGTTACAAAGAATTACAGGATGAACTTGTATTGGTAAGAAGCCTTGGGGCATTTTCTTTATTGGTCCAAACGATGCTATAGATGTTGCTATGTGTGCGCAATGGTGTTGTCATGCATGCTCAGGATGGAGGCTGAAAAATGGAAGACCTGCAGGTGGTTTGGTGAACATGACAGCTCATGGATGTTTCGCTCAGAAGGATGGCGGTTTTAGGGAGTTGCATGCAGCTTTCGTTCCTGCATTGCACAACCGAAAACAGATCTGTAGCCACTGGGTTGCTTTCAGTACCAAGAGCCATTTAGCACGCATCACCTTTTATTGGGGTTCCTCTGAAACTTTAAAATATCTGCGTTTCTCAAGTCACTTGTGCAACTCAAACAGATTCCGTTTCAGGGGAAAATACTAACATTGCGCATTGTAATGAAGCATTGAACTTGCTCTGAATTTTCCACATCCGATATATTTTGAACAAAGCAATAGGTTTTTAAAAAATAAATTTAGCTGTTTAAAATTTCATTTTATGTAACATCTCTCCCCCCCAGCCCTCCCGCCAAATAACGCCTGCCTAAATTTGAATGTGGCTGTCATGAAGTTTGTGCCATGATTGCTATGTATATTTTGTACATGCTGGGGAGCGGGGAATGTACATTTGCGCCTTGGTTCTTGAACGCCTCGTGACTCAAATGTTTTGGCTCCGGAACGCTGCAAAGCCGGAAGTGAGCATTCCGGTTTGTGAACGTTTTTCGGTAGCTGAACGTCCGACGTGGCTTATGCTTGAGTGCAGGAAGCCAATCGGAAGCCATGCCTTGGTTTTCAACCGTTTTTGGAAGTCGAATGGACTCTCGGAACAGATTCCATTCAAGAACCAAGGTACTGTTGACATTTCCATTCCACTTTAAGGAACGGGCGTGTGGAATTGTTGCATGTCATATGTCTGTTTACATTCCAGCACAGTATGCTGGGAACTTCCGTTGTGTATTGCTTTTGCTTTTAGCTGTTCTCTCTGAGACGACATGTGAGAGAGAGACGACACGTTTCTTTGTCCTGATTTATGATTAATAAATCTGTAGTTGTAGCATGCTTCCACAAGCCTCATGCCTATTCTGTGTGCACAGTTCAATCTGCTGATAGTGCACCCTGGTTTTGAAACCCGGGTCGCTGATTTACATTGGAGCAGAAGTGATGGTCTTCACAGCGGGGCGGCTGGAAGGAGATGGTCCAGCCAGGGCTAGCCAGCTGGCCTCCCGGCCCTCTGCATGCCGACATGTACATGGTTTAATTTTGGCTTGCCGTGGACATTGATCACAGTTTTGGTCAGTGTGAAATGACACAAAAAGTTATGGTTTAGCACAGGGGGCACCAGTTCATGGGGAGTGAGCTGTTTTGCTCCTCCCCATATTTTATTTGGGGGGGGGCATCTCTCCCCCCAATGTTGAGGGGGCAGAGGAGGCTGAGGGCAAAGCCGAGTGAGTAGCGGCTGCAGTAGCCATTTCCTCCTCCTCCTCCCCCCGTGGCGCCGGGAAGAGGAGAAATGCCGGAATATACAGCTGTCCCATTAGAGAATCAAGCCTGCAACCTTGTCATCATCAGCACCATGCTCTAACCAACTGAGCTATCTGGACTGACTTAAAAGAGCACATTTGCCATCTCCAGGTCACCATCTGACAGCAAACTGTAGATACTGTATTTTTTGCTCCATAAGACGCACTTTTTCCCTCCTAAAAAGTAAGGGGAAATGTGTGTGCATCTTATGGAGTGAATGCAGGGGGGAGGCAGGCAGGAAAAGCCCCCAAGAGCCACACACAAGCTCTGCGCGGCTCTTGCGGGCTTTTCCCCAGGAGGGAGAAGGGACTGACGCAACCAGTCAGTCCCTTCTCCCTCCTCGTACAAAAGCCCGCAGGAGCCGCACGCTCCTTAAAGGGTGCACGGCTCCTGTGGGCTTTTGCGGGAGGGGGTTCCCCCACCTCCCGCAAAAGCAGGGAGAAGCTCGGGGGGGGGGATAATAATGTTTTCCTTGATTTCCCCCTCTAAAAACTAGGTGTGCCTTATGGTCAGGTGCGCCTTATGTAGCGAAAAATACAGTAAGCTTCCTCCACTTTACAAAAACCAGTTATTTCACTTTTGCCGCTCACTGTTCTGTATTGACGATAAAGTTTATTTTAGGGTGTGTGGTGTTTTTTTTTTAAAAAAAGAAAACTTTTTTTGCTTGCCCTTAGTACATGTTGGGGGAGGGAGTGGGGAGGGAAGGTTCAGGTTAAAGAAAGTTTAAACCGAACAATAAAGCTCGAGCGGATTAGAATGGGGTGAGTGGAGAGGTTTAAGTGCCCTTTCTCTGCTCCGAGAACCTTCCGTGGATCAAAACATATTAGGTGCTCTCTTGCTATTTTATCTGCCCAAGCTGGTATTAAACCTATCTGTGGTCTCACTCACTGACCATAATTTGGATATTCTCCAAGGAATACTTACTCCTTAGCTTCTTGTAGACTATTAAGTGTGGAAGCAATTTAAATTCACGCACTTTTAAGACCAGTGGGGGACCGCTGCAATTATCTAGTCTGACCTCATGTGCACATAGGGTATGGAATTCATCCTGGTTGGATTAAAGCATATCTTTCAGAGAGATTTCTTATTTCAATTTAGAAACTCCATATAGCAATGGATTGATTACGTTATGCGTTAGGTGCTTCCCTGTGTAATTATCCACAGTGCTTGAAAGTTAAATCTCTCTCTGCTAGTTTTTAACTTTTGGTTCTGGGCATTTGAAGAGTCTTCTCTGTCTTTTGTCTGGGTTTCTAAGGCCTGGTACAGATACCATATCACCCTTAATCGTAGTTGGGCAGTTGAATTGGTCCTTCGGTTTTGTTTTAAGGCACTTTCTCACATTTCCTTTGGAAATAACCCTGGCTGGCCTCAACCACGATTAAAATTTATGTTTCTTCTTATCTTAATTAACACTAAACTTTGACAAAGCCTGGTTAATCACGTTAATTGGTATGGTTGCTGCCACTGTAATCCTGTTTTCAGGCAGGTATGAAGATCTGAGAATGGAATGATTATGGCATTTTGTTTCCACATCAGTTTGAGAATTTAAAAAATCCTCTCAAAATATGTACTACAGTACATATTCTCAGATTATTATTTAAAAAAACAACAACATTTCAGTGAGTATCCCCCCACAAAACCAAGTCTTATGAGGAGCTGTTGAAGGAGCTAGGTATGCTTAGCTTGAAAAAAGAGGAGACTGAGAGGAGATATGAGAGCCATTTTCAGATATCTCAATGGTTGTCACATGGAAGATGGAGTACCGTATATACTCGAGTATAAGCCGACTTTTTCTGTACATTTTTTATGCTGAAAAAGCTCCCCTTGGCTTATACACGAGTGAGGTGGGTGGCAGCAGCGGAGGGACGAGTGGCCTGAAAGGAGCCCTTTCTTGCCACTGGTCCCACTGCTCGCCTCTCGCAAGGGCAGGCACAGGAGCCGTGGTTGGGAGAGGTGCTGCACTGTGTCTCTCCCAACCGTGGCTCCTATGCCTGCTCTTACGAGCGGCAGAGGCGGCGACAGAGGGACGAGCGGCCCGAAAGGAGCCCTTTTGGGCTGCTTTTCTTCCTCCGCCGCTGCCGCCACCATCACCAGGTTTGTAGTGTGGTGAACCGGCTTATACTCGAGTCAATAAGTTTCCCCAGTTTTTTGTGCTGAAATTAGGTGCCTCGGCTTATATTTGGGTCGGCTTATACTCGAGTATATATAGTAAGTTTGTTTTCTCCTGCTCTGGTGGGAAGGACTTGAACCCATGGCTTCAAGTGACAAGAAAGGAGATTCCGACTCAACATCAGGAAGAACTTTCTGACAGTAAGAGCTGTTCGACAGCGGAACGGTTTCTCTCAGGAGGTGGTGGGCTCTCTTTCCTAGGAGGTTTTGAAGCAGAGGTCAGATGGCCATCTGTCAGGGATGCTTTAGTTGAGTTTCCTGCGTTGCAGAGCGTTGGACTAGATGGCCCTTCCCAGCTCCTTCAACTGCTCCTCATAAGACATGGTTTCCAGATCCTTGATCCTCATGGTTTCCCTCCTCTGCACACCTTCCAGCTTGTCAACATCTGTGGCGATTGCCTCCTAGGTGGGTCATAAGGAAAGGGTTAAATGAGTGTGAAGTGATTGGCAGTGGGGACCCAAGGGGAGGAGTTAGAGTTAGAGTCGGAGTTGTGTGGAAGTCAGTAGAGGGTTGGGAGTTGGAGAAGGAAGAGGGAGGATCGGTCTGTGGGTTGGTTGAGTTGTGTTATGAGAGCATGAGAGGAACTGATAGGAGTCAGATAGACAGTTGGGTTAATCAGTTAGCAGTTATTAGAAAAGGTATAAGCTGGCATAGAAACTAAGATTAAGACAAGAAAAATTAACTGAAACCTTACATGCTTATAAAAATACAGTGGTGCCTTGCAAGACGAAATTAATCCGTTCTGTGAGGCTCTTCGTATAGCGGTTTTTTCGTCTTGCGAAGCAAGCCCATTGACAGCTTAGCGGATTAGCGCTATTAGCGGTTTAGCGACTTTTAGCGGATCAGCTGATAAGCGGCTTAGGGCTTAGGAAAAGGGGGGGAAAAGGGAAAAAACCCCGCAGGAACTCGCAATACATTTTCATCTTGTGAAGCAAGCCCATAGGGAAATTCGTTTTGCGAAGCGCCTCCAAAACGGAAAACCCTTTCGTCTAGCGGGTTTTCTGTCTTGCGAGGCGTTCGTCTTGCGGGGCACCACTGTAAACTTGATTATTTGCTAATGTTAACAACTGTCTGGACTCCGTGTGTACCCGAGAGAAACGGGTTGGTGGCAGCGGGGAAGTGAGCACAGTGGTGACACAGGGATCAATAGACCGTCAAACGTCCAGGGACCCTGTGTGATCGCCACAACATCCTTCATAAGTTGTGGTGCCCAGAATTGGACAATGGAGTGGCCTGACGAAGGCGGAATAGAGTGGCACTATTGCTTTCCTTCCCTTAACTGTTGAGGCAGCTACCAACTCTAGAGGGTTGTCCTGCAAGCTGTGTTCCTCATGGCTGACTTAGCACAATATTAGAAGTGACAGCAGGGCAGGGGGGTGATTACCTCATACAACACGGGGTTTTTGCACAACTTTTGCTGTTTCTTGTTGCATCACTTGCGTTTACCCTGATAGTTCCCAGATTGCTGTTTGGACTAGTTGGGGGATCAGCAGTTGGAACCGGCGCAGTCCCCAGGCAGCCTCCAGATCATATATGTGCAGATTCATGTGCAATGACACATTAAAAACCTTCCATCTGGAAGAACTCTTAAGTTCCTTTCTCATTACCTTCTTTCCAAATGATCTTCCAATCTGTGAACGTATCATGGGTTCTTTGGCCTTTTTGGAGAGGGGCGGGATAATGTTCTATACACTTTGGCCCAAAGGTACATGATGCAGAAACATCACATCAGTACCTGGATAGAAGATCATTAGAGTCCTATGCATGTTATATGTATATAGAGTTTTGTTGAAGGAAGATGAGATATCAATACTCTATTAGCGCTGATTTTTGTTGTCCGTTCTAAAAGGCATAATCGATCCAGAACCCTCTGTTACTGACCTATGGTACTCTAATGCTACCATTTATTACGTCACTGAAAAATTTTATCCACAAATAATTTTATTATTAATGCTGTTCTGTCCTATATATCTCCTAAGAGACCAGAGACGAAAACTCTGCAGTTATTAACTTAGGGTGGGATTCCATTGCCCTCAAAGTGTCCCTATTTTCCAGGGACAGTCCCGGAATTACAAAAGCCTTTCCGGCTTCTGATTTGATCCAAGAATGTCCCTATTTCTCCTGCCAGTGCCACAGCCGCCGAGCTTGGGCGGGAGGATGAGACGGCACTTGTCCTAAGCGGTGGTAGTGGCAGCAGTGGCAGCTGCGAAGGAGCATACTGGTGCCTCTCCATGGCTGCAGCCGCCGCCAGCCTCTTCCCTTGCACAGCCTGTAGTGGCTGCTGGACAGCGGACGAGAAGAAGGGAAGGCTGCCGCAGCCATGGAGACCTAGCTTCACGTGATGCGCCAGCTTTGAGGTGCAGGCAGAGGGCAAGGCCACCCTGGGTGGGAAGAAAGGGGGAGCCAAGGCGAGTGTGAGGAATCCTGATACAGTCATACCTTGGGTTGAAGTTGCTTCAGGTTGAGCACTTTCAGGTTGCGCTCTGCGGCGACCCGGAAGTAATGGAGTGCATTACTTCCAGGTTTTGCCGCTCGCGCATGCGCTCAAAATGATGTCACGCGCATGCGTGGAAGTGGCGAATCGTGACCCATGCAGACGCGGGTTGCGTTCGCTTCAGGATGCGAACAGGACTCTGGAACGGATCCTGTTCGCATCCAGAGGTACCACTGTACTTATTTTACTTAAAAAATGCTAACTAATTTTGCCCCTTTTGAAAACTTGTTTATTGGTGTGTGGTTTTCTTGTTGTAAATCTACCCGGGGATCAGCAAACTTTTTCAGCAGGGGGCCGGTGCACTGTCCCTCAGACCTTGTGGGGGGCCGGACTGTATTTTGAAAAAAAGAGAAATGAATGAATTCCTATGCGCCACAAATAACCCAGAGATGCATTTTAAATAAAAGCACACATTCTATTCATGTAAAAACACGCTGATTCCTGGACCATCTGCTGGCTGGGTTTAGAAGGCGATTGGGCCGGATCTGGCCCCCAGGCCTTAGTTTGCCTACCCATGCACTAAAAAATAAAATCAGGATTAAGGAGTTTTCTCAGGATGGCAGAGGGCCTGTGTTCTGTGTTCGGTTGGTGTGGCAGTGGTGGAAATGCCCAGCGGGGGAGGGGGGCAAAAATGGGGTGTTGAGGAGGGACATTTAGGGGGCGGAATGAGAAATGTCCCTGTTTTCACCCAAGGAATGTTGGAGGTTATGGGATTCAGCTAAACTAGTCCTGCTACTGGAAGCCCCATGTAAGGGCTTCCACAGTGAGACTTCTACTCCTTTCTTCTGTGCAGTGCCGGATTTACATATAAGCTAAACAAGCTATAGCTTAGGGCCCCACTCTCTTGCGGGCCCCCAAAAAATTTAAAGGGGGAAAAAACTGGATGTACATTTCCAAAATATAAGATAAAAAACAAACAAAATAAAACCTACATACAGCAACAGTGTTTTGTGTTGTGTAGGCTCCTGTGATGTAAGTCATGGGCCCTGCCTGCTAGCCTGCTCCCTAAAATATCACTGGTAGTTATTTCACCAATAATATACTATTTCTTAATTGTATTTCAGTTCAGCAGTTACTTTGAGAACCAGTGTGGTATAGTGGTTAAGAGCGGTAGACTCGTGAACTGGGTTTGCTTCCCTGCTCCTCCACATTCAGCTGCTGGGTGACCTTGGGCTAGTCACACTTCTCTGAAGTCTCTCAGCCCCACTCACCTCACAGAGTACTTGTTGTGGGGAAGGAAGGGAAAGGAGATTGTTAGCCGCTTTGAGACTCCTTAGGGTAGTGATAAAGCGGGATATCAAATTCAAACTCCTCTTCTTTGATAAAATACATATTTTGTTATGTGCCAATGGCTTGAGATACCTATTAGGTCCATAAATTGCCATATAGCATATATTCAACACAATAAGCAGTGACAATTTGTTGTTGACGAAGGACAGCTGGGCATACAAAGGGCCCCATTAGCCTTCAGTAGCTTAGGGCATCATCAAACCGAAATCCGGTCCTGCCTCCATGCGCCCATTGAACTTGGCTCTGGGGGATTGGGAGAGAAGATGGAGATTGCTCCATCTGGGAAGCTGAAAAACTTGCCATGATGGCACAACTGCATTTGCACTATGATGAATTCCTCCATTAGTAACTAAGCCATGCTTGTCTGGAGACAGTGCAGATTTCAGTTCATGCTTGCACACTCTCCTGAACGTGCGCAACCATTTCAAGGTCAGGCCACCTTTGGAAGAGATGCTGATACCGTCCCTGGCTCAGTGGCTGTTCCTCACTGACAGGATACAGTGGTACCTCAGGTTAAGCACTTAATTCGTTCCAGAGGTCCATTCTTCACCTGAAACTGTTCTTAGCCTGAAGCACCACTTTAGCTAATGGGGCCTCCTGCTGCCGCCGCGCCGCCAGAGCACGATTTCTGTTCTCATCCTGAAGCAAAGTTCTTAACCTGAAGCACTATTTCTGGGTTAGCGGAGTCTGTAACCTGAAGCGTAGGTAACCTGAAGCGTATGTAACCTGAGGTACCACTGTATATATTTTATGACATTTGGGATGCTGCAAAGGCCGATCTGATACTACAACTTTAATCATATAGACATTTTTTTTTTCTTTTTAATTAGTAACAAGCCAAATAATCAGCAACAAGTTATATTTTAAAGTCAGCAGAGACTACTGTACATTTTTAAGAGCAGGGAGACCTGCATATCATCTGCTAGGTCTACTCAGCCCCAAGGGAAATGAAAACCCTGTTGTGAGTTTGACACTGGAAGGATGGTTAGTGAAGTGAAAGTTTTCAGAATAGTCAAATTTAGGCAAAATACATTTTTAGGATGATGGGACCTTACAAACACAAACTGGTAATTCGTGAAACTGTTGGCTATGCTTACTGGGGCTGATTGAGACTTGGGAATTTCAACAGACATTGGAGCCACAGGTTTCTTGTCGATGGGGTAATTTTTCTGTTTATTCAGTCCCAAGTTACAAAATTCACAAATGAGCTTCATTTCTCTCTCTCTTGTGTACCTTAAAAAGACGAGCCTTCATTATAAATTTTACACAGAATGCAAGTTGTGCTCAGTTGGAGTTGCAACTCTTACTCTCTCTCTCTCTCTTTTTGGTTATGATGATATTCTCTAGCTGGCTAATTTGTATGTATCCGTAGAAAGAGGAAGCTGAAAAATATACTTTGTACTATTATGAAAAATTAAAATCCCCTAGTGGAGCTTTGACACATTATATTTTAAAACTCATTTGTTCATGCTGTGGTTGTTGTCTTGCAGTTTTCCAGGAGTGGAATAAGGAGGGACAAAGGATCTTGAGACACTTGTGACACACACTTTCTGTGTGTGTGTGTGCCTGTGTGTTTAAAATAACCTTTCCTTTCTTATTATTCACTAGTCACATGCAAGTAGCTAGTTTCCTATTGCTTTCTAAAGCAATGTGTTTTAGTTGTGCATAAAACTCATTAGAGCTTCCAGCTTTAATCAACATAAAGGCAAATAACGAAAGCTGTGATTGCAGACTGTGGTTTGGGAGTTCTCCAAGCACCTCTTGAGCACTTGTTATTTTGTGCGAGGAAGAAATGCCATAACAGCATGCACCAGGCCTTCCTTGAATTGCCCAAACAGCTAGGAAAGAAAAGAAAAAAAAGGAAGGGAGTGAGAGGTCTGATTTCCCTTCTTTATTTTCTCATCCTACCTGATGGACCTGCTGTGCCAGGCTAATTTAGCCGCCCTGAAAGATGAAAATACACCAGAAGAAGGAAGTATATATTTTAAAACTAATAATTTTAGGAAGTGGGAGTGGGGCTGATGAGGAGCATTTTTGGGGTGGGCGGGGAATCAGGAGCTGGTTGGCTAAACCAGGAATTCTTCTTTGGCTCAGATTTTCAATATGGGGTGGAAAATAACATTGGGGCTTTGAAAGTTTGTATCTTTGAGGTGGGTTCTTTTTATTTATTTTTTTAGCTCCCAGAAGTGATAAATGAGCCTCTGAGTATAAAAGCCTAAGCTTACAAAACCTTGTCAGCATTTATAGTTTTAAGTGACCAAGCACGTAGAAGGTGAAAGTCCTGGCAGGTTTGGAACCGGAGTCAGGGTGGATTAGTGGACCAAGAAAGTCTAGGCTGAGCTAAACAAGTGGATCTGTGTTGGAGTTAGCAGGGGAGGTTGTTAATAATAACAACAACAATAATAATAATAATAATACAGTGGTACCTCGGGTTACATACGCTTCAGGTTACAGACTCCGCTAACCCAGAAATAGTACCTCAGGTTAAGAACTTTGCTTCAGGATGAGAACAGAAATCGTGCTCCGGCGGCGCGGCAGCAGCTGGAGGGCCCATTAGCTAAAGTGGGGCTTCAGGTTAAGAATAGTTTCAAGTTAAGAACGGACCTTCGGAACAAATTAAGTACTTAACCTGAGGTACCACTGTTATAGTTTCAGGAAGGTAGCCATGTTGGTCTAACGCAGTCAAAATAAATTAAAAAATTGTCCAGTAGGACCTTAGAGACCAACTAAGTTTGTTCTGGGTATAAGCTTTCGTGTGCATCTGAATGGTGTGTATCTGAAGAAGTGTGCATGCACACGAAAGCTTATACCCAGAACAAACTTAGTTGGTCTCTAAGGTGCTACATAACAATAATTGTGTTATTTATATGCCTCCCATCTGACTGGGTTTCCCCAGCCACTCTGGACGGCTCGCAACTGAATATTAAAAACAGTAAAAGACATCAAACATTTAAAACTTCCCTATACAAGAATACCTTCAGATGTCTTTTAAAAGTCAGATAGTTGTTTATTTCCTTGACATCTGATGGGAGGGGCAGTCCACAGGGCGGGCGCCACCACTAAGAAGGCCCTCTGCCTGGTTCCCTGTAACTTCGCTTCTTGCTGTGAGGGAACCGCCAGAAGGCCCTTGGCGCTGGACCTCTGTGTCCAGGCTGAACGATGGGGGTGGAGGTGCTCCTTCAGGTATACAGGGCCAAGACCGTTTAAAGCTCTAAAGGTCAGCATCAATAGATCAGGTTCAAAGTGTAGGCAGGTGAGATTGCAGACAAGAGTCTGCAGTCTGAATGGAAGTATCCAGCTAGAATAAGGGCTGGAATGAGTATTCCAAGAAGCAGCAGATAGAGGCGCAGGGTAATGGGAAGAAAGGCTGGAAGATTGGGAAGGCAGCAGGTAGAGGTTAAAGCAGGGGTAGGCAATGTGGTGCCCTCTGGTTGTTTTGGGGCGACAGCTCTCATTGCCTCTGAGCATTGGCCACACTGGCTGAGGTAGATGGGACTTGGAGTCAAACAACATAAGGAGGACGCCACATTGGCTATGTCTGGGCTGAAGGAAAAGCTGTCTAGCAGCAACACTATGGACTAGAAAGCCACTCAGACAATGCCAGAATCTGGTTTTTGCCACGCGCTAGATCCAGGCATGATCTATGTCGACAGCCTGGCTCTAAGAAGAATTAGAGGCGTAATCTCTCACCCTTCGACACTACAATCTCAAACGTTTCACTACTAGGGTGTGTGTGTAGACTAGATGGCCCCATTGTAAATGTCTGTTGGCTGCCCCTGACGTTTGGGGCAGGGGTGGCAGAAAAATTGGAAACAGAAGCATTCACACCTTTGGGAAGAAAAGCAGAAGGAACTTTGCAATGTTCTTAACCCTCTTCCGGATGTGACTAAAGCCCAGCTCCCTTCCGAAAAGCTGGTGAAAGTCCAAAGGCGTTGTCTCTCTCCCGAGATGGAGTGTTGGCTGATCCTGAGAGATGCCTGGAACAGAGTTCCAGTGAGTTCTGGCTGGAAAAAAGCCTGCTTATTTCCTCGGCTTGGGGGTGGGGTCACATAACTCCATACCCTCCAACATTTCTCCAATGAGGGATCATCAGAGGTGCTGATGGAAGTCCAAAAAGATTGTATAAGATGAGAGGTTATGTGGTATGTATGACAATTAATATGTTTAAAAATAAATAAATATTTCAAAACAAAACATTTCTCCAATAAAAATAGGGACGTTCTAGTGTGTGTGTGTGTGTGTGTGTGTGTGTGTGTTTAACATATTTTCAACAATTATTAAACATAATTTTATATCTTATACAATTTTTTGACTTCCATCAATCACCTCTGAAAAAATTCCAATCTTTTTCACTTTACATTTCTTACTTTCACTATTACATTTAAATATCATAACTAATATCTCTCTTCTTTGAAATATTTCATGTATTCCTCCTTACAAAACTTCTTGCAGTCCTACTAGCGTAATTTGTTGATTACAGTTGCTCTTCAAATAATTTGTCTATTTCTTCTAATCTTCTGTAAACCTCTGGTCCGGCGGGTTTCAAATCCTTCCTGTCATTTTGTCCAATTCTCCGTAGTCCATTAAGAAAATAGGGACGTTCTAAGGCAGGGGCTGGCAAAGTTTTTGTGGCTTGGGCCGGTTCACGGTCCCGCAGATGCCGCGGTGGGCCAGAATGCGCAAACACTACTTCCGGCGTGGAAGAGGTGTGCACAGCTTCCCATTGGGTGCTGGAGCTTCCTGCAGCCAATGGGAAGCCGGCCAGTGTCACAGAAGGCGGTCCCCGCTCTGCTCTGCGCTGGTTTAGTATGGCGCACGGGAGCCGACCGAGCTGGAGGTGGGGGTCCCCGAGCTGGCGCAGGGGTCCATGGGCTGGTTAAACGGCCCCTATGGCCCGCTTGTGGCCCATGGGCCTCAGGTTGCTGACCCCTGTCCTAAGGGAAAGCGCGGCATTCTGGGATCATTCCGAGACTACTTCTGCAAACTTGGGACTGTTCCTGGAAAATAGGGAGACTTGAAGGGTCTGCTGCTGTTGCAAATGGCGTGATAGCATCCATCTCTATTATTGTCGCTGCTAGGGAAAGTGTCGTTTCAGTCGTGCATCCCTGCAGCCACCAACACAGAAAGGGCTAACAGCTCGCAGCATGCTTCACACAAACTGTTCCCTAGATGATTATGTACCTTCACAGGTGATAACTAGTGTGTGGAGGGAATGCAGCTGTGTAGAAAATTGATGTAGCTGAGTAGAGACAGGTAGATTTCAGGAGAGCTTTAGAAGCCCTCTGGGTGAACAAAGTAGTAAACAACTCGGTAAGTTAACACTTTGTAAATAGCTCTCTGTAAGCATCCTCTATCGTGTGACCCTTTGAATGCTGCAAGTTAGCTGTTATCTGCAACAAAAGGCTCTCTGTGGTGCCACCAAGTGGTTCCAGGATAGCATAAGTGTTACTGCCAGTCAAATTGTATCTATGTACACCAAAGGAGAGGCAATGTGTTTTATTCTGTATTCTGTTTTCATGCAGCATGTAATGTCTCTTTGAATGCATTGGGAAAATAATTCCGATCGATCTCTCACTTACACATACACACACACGAAATTATTTTATTTTATATTCTTTACTGAAAGATAAAAAGTACATAATTACAAGTGCGCAGAGTAAGAACAGACAAAAATTGGGGGGGGGGGGGGAGAGAAATCGTATGTATGTAAAAACAAAACACAACAAAAAAATTGTAGACATTACCAAAAAATATGTTGTTGTAGTTAATCAGGCCTTAACTTTATACGGTATTTACAAAAATAAATTTCAAATATTGCTGAATTTGCCCATGGTAAGTCTATGTATGCAAATTGTTCATGTGTAGCGAGTTTGTACATATCTTCAATCCAATCATTAAAGGGAGCCTGTCTTTTTGCATAGTGAGGGCACAAAGAGTCCATTCATGTTGTCCCTTTATTTGATTCCTATATGGGTAAATAATTCAAAAGGATATTTCCCCCTGCAAATTTAAGACTATTCTGCACAGTTGTGTTGTTAATATCTATTGACTTCTGCCAAAAAAGTATCAATATAGGACATTGTATAAACATATGTCACACAATTATTAAAATATATCCTCATATTGGAGAGGCTTAAAGCTTTTTATAACACGTTTAACACTATAGAAGTGTTGTTTTTAATTGCTCAGTAAAATTAAGCTAACGTGCAACAGAATTTGTTGTAAATAGCACATTTAGTTTGGGTGTTTAAGCTATAAAATCTGTTATTGCAAGATTGCTATGTCTTCTTGCACAATTAATTATCCCTTTATCGTAACCATGGCCATCTGCAGGTGCAGCTGGTTGCTGACAAAATTTGTCCAGGAACTCCAGAGATGGGAGGTGTACAAAATACATCGCACGGGTGAGGAACCTATGGCTCTCCAGATGTTGCCAGACTATGACTCCCATTATCATTGATAATTGACTAGGGGGCTGATTTGCAGTCCAGCTGGAATTGGAATTGCAGTCCAACAGCATCTGGAAGGCCACCGGTTCCCCATTCCTGATTGACAGGTAGGAATATGCTTTGCACCAAATAGATCTGCTAGTCCTTAGGGAACCGGGTGGCGCTGTGGTCTAAACCACTGAGCCTCTTGGGCTTGCCGATCAGAAGGTTGGCTGTTCGAATCCCTGTGATGGGGTGAGTTCCCGTTGCTCTGTCCCAGCTCCAGCCAACCTAGCAGTTCGAAAGCATGTCAAAGTGCAAGTAGATAAATAGGTATCGCTCTGGTGGAAAGGTAAACGGCATTTCCGTGTGCTGCTCTGGTTTCGGTGTTCTGTTGTGCCGGAAGCGGCTTAGTCATGCTGGCCACATGACCCGGAAAAACGCTGGCTCCCTCGGCCAGTAAAGCAAGATGAGCGCCACAACCCCAGAGTCATACGCGACTGGACTTAACTGTCAGGGGTCCCTTTACCTATAAGAAGCTTCACCAATCTGTTGTTTTGCTGAAAGTCGCTGCTGATGCACTTGGCGACCTTTTGCTAAAACGTGCCGCTATTTTTTTCCTACTGTTTTAGAACAGGACAAGACGTTTCAAAAAGCATAGCCCTCAGTGATTCCAGTTGGGAAATAAATGGCTTTTTAAGTGGGTGGCAAGCAAGACGTTTTAACGAGCTACTGACTTTGAAAGTCACTTTGCAACAGAATGAGGATCACCCAGGGAAACTTTATAGTAAAATAAGGATCACCGACTGCGCGTTTATGGAAATGGCCTCCCTTGTTGTGCTGCGTTTCCTTACGGAGAGCCTGTGATGGCTACAAAGAACAGGGATGTGCTGGGACTAACATTGCTCTCTGTCTGCTCAGTTTTTGCAGCTATGTGACTATTCAGCAATTGAAACTGGTACACGTGGCCTTAAAACTAGCAAGGCCTTTTTTGGAAATAGCTCTGCAGCTGAAACTAAGCCTCGCTTAAACCAGTACTCTTGGCGCAAATAATATTAAATCTGGAAAACATAGTCTAGATCGTTTGGCCTCAGCAATGTTTTAAAATATTAGGCGGTTATTCTGGGGAACTTGAACAGGGGGAGAAGCATACAGGCAAATTCAATGAGAAATTTACACACTGAACATGAATCTTGTGTTTTTGGCTGGCGGGCACTTGGGTTGAGCTGTTGCATTATGCCATCTTCATGCTAGCACTGCGCCAAAGCTAAGATCCAGCATATATTTTATATAAATAAGATACCATAGGCTGTGAGCTTTTGCTATTTTTTTTTTAATAGAATATTATAATCTACAGAAATGCCATATTTTTCCGTGTATAACACGCCCCCCCTGTATAAGATGCCCCCTATTTTGGGGGGCTCAGATTTAAGAAAATGGGGGGAGATTTTCACCCACCAAACCACCGCTGACAAGCTGCAGTTCATGGCTGCAACCAATCACCCATCCCACCCCCATGCACTATCCGTGTATAAGACGATCCCCATTTTAAAACATTATTTTAGAGTAAAAAAACCCTCATCTTATACAGAAAAGTATGGTACGTTTCATTGAAGGACGTGCTCGCTTACAATTCAGGCTGCAATTCTATGCTCGCTTACTTGTGAGTAAGGCCCATTGGACGCAGTAGGAATTACTTTCCAGCCCTTACCATTGGGCTGAGTGAAGGAACTGCTTCAAACAGTGGCAGTGGCAGCTACATGTAGAAGGAAACTGCTGTGTGGCACATGGCCTTCTCTGGACCTCCTAAGTTAGCTTGCTACTGTTGGGTGCAGTGGAGGCAGCCAACGTAACGTAAGATTCAGCTACTGCCCGGTTAGTGTCAGTATGTCAAATTTCAAGCAGCGTCTTCTTGTCTTCCTCAGGCAGCAAAATCATCTTTGGCCAGCCCTAACTACCTTTCTCTCCAAGAGCAGCATGCTTGAATTGTGCCCATCTGTCTCATGGTGGGACATGGGTGGCGCTGTGGGTAAAACCTCAGTGTCTAGGACTTGCCGATCGCATGGTCGGCGGTTCGAATCCCCGTGGCGGGGTGAGCTCCCGTCGTTCGGTCCCAGCTCCTGCCCACCTAGCAGTTCGAAAGCACCCTTAAGTGCAAGTAGATAAATAAGTACCGCTTTATAGCAGGAAGGTAAACGGCGTTTCCGTGTGCTGCTCTGGTGCCGGTTCGCCAGAGCAGCTTCGTCACGCTGACCACGTGACCCGGAAGTGTCTGTGGACAGCGCTGGTTCCCGGCCTCTAGAGTGAGATGAGCGCACAACCCTAGAGTCTGTCAAGACTGGCCCGTATGGGCAGGGGTACCTTTACCTCATGTTAGGGACGCGGGTGGCGCTGTGGGTTAAACCGCAGAGCCTAGGACTTGCTGATCAGAAGGTCGGTGGTTCGAATCCCCGCAATGGGGTGAGCATCCATTGCTCGGTCTCAGCTTCTGCCAACCTAGCAGTTCGAAAGCATGTCAAAGTGCAAGTAGATAAATAGGTACAGCTCCAGCGGGAATGTAAACAGTGTTTCCGTGTGCTGCTCTGGTTCGCCAGAAGTGGCTTAGTCATACTGGCCACATGACCCGGAAGCTGTATGCCGGCTCCCTCGGCCAGTAAAGCGAGATGAGCGCCGCAACCCCAGAGTTGGCCATGACTGGACCTAATGGTCAGGGGTCCCTTTATCTTTACCTTTCTCATGTTATCCTTTCTAGGGACATGTGGGTAGGTTGGACTGTGGATGAGAAGTTAGTCCTGTGGACCCAGAGAGCTGATTCATAGCTGCTGACCTGAAGCTGGTTTAGGGTGCTCAAATTCAAACTTCCCAACCTCTTAACCAGATTGGTTTTCTTCCTTTCTAACATATTTCAGAATAGACACGCATGGGATGGGGGATAAATTTCAAAGGCACCTCTTATCTACTCAAATAAAGAATTCTTGGTTGTTTCCAAAAAAATTCCAGCTATGCCCTTGCTGATTACTATCATGGGTTACGTACAGGTCACCGATTGACAGGTGAATGAGTAAATGTTTCGGAGGCATCAGTCTCATAACTGTTTACATGATGGCTGGTTCCCCAGATATTGCTAGGGATGGTAAACTCCATTTCACCTTTCGGCTAAATCCGTGGAACATGTAAGGAATCGCAGGGCGAAGTGAGCTCAAAGGCTCTCTTGTAACCCACCCTTCCTCTGGTTAATTAGTTTTGCCTTCTAATTTTATCTTCAGAACAACTGTAGGAAGTAAGTTAGTCTGGGAGTGATTTGCACAAGACTGCCAAGCGACTGAGGGATGATTCATCCTTCATGGTAGCAGGGATGGCTGCCATATTTATATGTAAGTCTGTCTGATGGGAAGAAGGGACGCAGCTCTCCACACATGAAGGAGGACGTGCTCAAGGATGTGGTGGCTGATCACAGCTGCCTCCCAACAGTGCCCCAGAGGATTGGAGACGCACACCTCTCTTTTTCCATTTGCGTTTTCCACGGAGCTTCCTGACATAGATACAGTAATACTCTTGCCCCTAATTTGAGCATGGATTTCTCACACTCAGTGCTAACCGCTGTAGCACAATGGCTCTCAAGGACATCCTATCTTACTTGAGTCATTGTCAAGAGTGCGCGCAGGAGCCAGGCCCTGTGACCAATCGGACTTTGCAGGACTGGGACCTTCCTAAGTTTGTTCTGAAGAGGCAAGGCGCGGCCAGTTGGTAACTCACAGCACCTGGTGGCAAGAGCCTGGTATACTTGTATGCACATTAAAAACATTTTTTAAAAAGCAGCTCCAAAATTCTCCCCTAAAATAAGAGAGGGGTAGGTACCAGAAAATGGAAACTGCGCCTTGTAAATAAGGATACTTGGAGCATATGGAAGGCAAGCAGTCAACTGCTTGGAGCTAGAACATTAGAGTAGTACTGGGAAATCTTAAGAATTTCTTCCGAGTCTTGCCTGCAATTGGAAAAACAAAGTGGCCAACTTTGAGCTAGGAATGGCAAATACAATCAGCAAATGTATATGCAGAGAAGTGGTGTAAACATAAATATACTAACATGTGGTGAATTAAAAATAAAACATCTGGAAGAGAGGAGGAAACAGCCCAGGCCCTACAGCAGCTTGCATAGATCTTTTGTGTGGGAAGTGATTTTGCTGCACAGTTTGAGTATCTGGTACTCCAAATACTTAACGCTTGCATGAAAATATTTATCTTATTGGTGTGACATTGCTTTTAACGTGCTTTCTCCAGCGTCGTGCGAGCCAGGCAGAGTAATATTGACACAAGCATGTGCAGCCCCACCACTTTAAGTCTATTTATATACCCTGTAAGAATAACATGCATCTTTAAAAATTCTTTTCTGGAATATTGATGTTTCAGAAACGAAAAACCCTGGCATGAGAATTCCATTGGCACTGGAAATTCTTTGTGAAGTATAGTACTAACCATCACACAGGGAAACCCATGTAAATGCTACAGAGGATCAAACACTGAAATGTATATGAATAATATATTAGTGGATATACAGAACATATAATTAAAATTGAAATAGTGGAGCAAATTTATAAAATATTTAAACGGGACGGTGGAGAACACTGCAGAGATTCACATACGTTGCTTGTCTTCCAGTCAGTCACTATACACGGTTGGCTCATAACAGAGCTCGGTTTTACAGGGAGAAGATGTTTCTCGCCATAAAAGCCGTATCCTTAAATCTTTCAGGCTGACTTTGTAGGCATAAAAAGTGCCGGGTAATCAGAAGTTAAGATTGCAGTTGGTTCCCTGAGCAAAAGTTAGATCCTTCGTTACCAAAGAAAAGAAATGGGAGATGCGGACAGTCGCCCCCGCCCCCACTTCACATGGAAGTTTGCAAAAAGGGTGGTGTCAATCTCATCTTTTTGTGTTTTCAGGTTAGGGCAAGGACAAGAAAGGGCTTTGCACACTCACAAGCGTGTGCTTTTAAATGAATAAAAATGTAAAGGTAAGGGACCCCTGACCATTAGGTCCAGTCGTGGCTGACTCTGGGGTTGTGGCGCTCATCTCACTTTACTGGCCAAGGGAACTGGCGTACAGCGTCCAGGTCATATGGCTGGCATGACTAAGCTGCTTCTGGCGAACCAGAGTAGCACACGGAAACGCCGTTTACCTTCCCGCTGGAGCAGTACCTATTTATCTACTTGCACTTTGATGTGCTTTTGAACTGCTAGGTTGGCAGGAGCAGGGACCGAGCAATGGGAGCTCACCCCGTCGTGGAGATTCAAACTGCTGACCTTCTGATCGGCAAGTCCTAGGCTCTGTGGTTTAACCCACAGCGCCACCCGCGTCCCTAAATGGATAGTTCCTGGCATAAGTTATGCCCTGGTTTTGGGTAGCACCGAGCTTCTCCCCTGCCATCTGCTCTCCTCCCCCCCTTAAATCAAGCTGTTTTTATGCTTGTCAGCTTTCCAGAACCTGTCTTTGTTGAAGGAAACATTGGTGGTGGTGATAGCCATAAGTAGCTTGATTTTTTTTGGGGGGGGGGGAGTTCAGGGAGAAAGCAGCTGGAAAGAAGAGGTTGGGTGTTATTCAGCGAAGTGTTACTCAAAGTAGACTATTGAAATTAGTGGTCCTAACTCAGTTACTTGAGTAAAATGCAGCTGAATGCTGCCCATTGAATTCTCCCATCCCCTCGCCCTTGTCCTCTGCAAAGTCCACCCTTCAGTGCATTTTTCAGCAGGGAAGGACCTTCGTGTTGTATCCAAAAATTTCCTTCTCCTACAGAAGCTTTTCTACTAGGGATAACAGACACAGGTATAGCAAGAGAAGATCAGTAAATATTCCTCTACACCACAGGAGCGGCAAGGATCCTAATTGCTAAAAACTGGAAAAAAGAAACTGTGCCAACAAAAAAGGAATGGCAAGACAAACTGTTAGAGTATATTGAACTGGCTGGATTAACAGAGGCAATTAGAGATCACACTAGACAAGAGTTTCAAAAAGCATGGGGGAAATGTAGAGAATACTTCACAAAACAGTGCCCTAAAATACATACCTGGACTTGTTTCGATTAATGTCTGCAGGAGACTTTGTGGATATTTAAGTTATAATTAGAAAAATCTTAATAATTATTCATAAAGGAAACAGTTGATAAGAAGTAAATTAGGAGGCCAGATATAGGATAAAGGGAGTCTTTTATATGGTTGTTTGTATTGTTGTATGTTATGCTCACTGTATGTTATGTTCACGTTTAATGAGGTTGGATTTGTATATTGGGGGGTGAGGGTTTATGTTATGTTGTAAATAAAATTCCAATAAAAATTGTTTGTTTGTTTTTTAAAAAATCCTTCTCCCTGTGCCCTCAAAATCATTGGATGCAACCCTTCATCTTACATGACTGCAGCGTAACGTACAGTTTGTTCATGACTACTACTTGGCAGCGGGGTGGGGTGGGGGTGGAAACCTTCCCAATTGGATATCTCAGCTGGTTGGAACCTGGTGCTGATAAAACCAAGGTTGCAGGTTCGATTCCCACATGGGACAGCTGCTTATTCCTGCATTGGCAGGGGCTGGACTACATAATCCTCAGGGTCCCTTCCAATTTTGCAACTCTATGATCTACATGAGAACTTGTTTTCTCCTTGAACTGAGTGCCATTTCTCCAGTTAACGGAGGTAGTTTGGCCACGGAGCTACCATTTTGGCTGTGTCTGCGTGCATTACTTTGTTTTGCTTTGTTTCATACAACACGTCCCGCAGCAGGGTTGATTGTGAGATGCCCTTCTTGCTACTTCGTGCCCTCAATATCTTTGCTTTTTTTTGGTCTTCTTCCCTCCTCCCCCCCCACTGCCCGTCAAACGCAGGCCAAGAAACGCCAGGCCTTCCTAACAGAGACGTGCGAAAACAACGTGAGAGATCTGGAGTTGCTTTTGGACAGCTTTCCTGTGTCAGGCAAGCGGACAGCAGGTTAGTTGAAGGTAGAAAATGACAGATGCATCTGTCAGCGTTCCAAAGTCGCTACGTTGGGGGAATTCTACAGATGCCTCTTTCATTCCCTCTTCTCTACATGCTTTGATTTGATGACATGATAAGAGCAGTTCTCTCAGCGGTCGCGTGGCCCCGCTAGCTGGGAAGAGGTGACTGGATGTGGCCCCGCTGTTGTCAGCCCCCGCGCTTGATTTACAAGTGCGGGGTTGTGTGTGATCGGTCAGGAAAGGGCTCGCTTGCTGCGCTCTGAATCCAGCAGAGAGAAAAAGTCCTTTACACCGAGCCTACAAGGGGAACAGATGTTTTTGATTGAACCGAGCCAAATTCAGAAGCGACCTTCAGCTACTTAAAGGTCACGTCTCCAAAAAAGGTTATGCAGGACGCAGAGTGTACACATGTTCCTCTTTATGGTGTTAACTTTTTGAGAAGCCAGTTAAGAAGGGGGTGAGGACTGCATCCGTGCCAGCGCGGATTCTTCCCCAACCGATGTGCAAAAACAAACCTGCTTCTTTCTGTTGTCTGGCATGTGGTGACAGCAGTGATCACACCAAATGGAAGTGCGGAAAAGGCAAAGTGTCTCATATATACGTACGTATACATGTGTGTGTGTATATATGTATATGTATACTACTACTAGGGATGCGGGTGGCACTGTGGGTTAAACCACAGAGCCTAGGGCTTGCCAATCTGAAGGTCGGCAGTTCGAATCCTGCAATGGGGTGAGCTCCCGTTGCTCGGTCCCTGCTCCTCCCAAACTAGCAGTTCAAAAGCACATCAAAGTGCAAGTAGATAAATAGGTTTGGTTTTCAAGCCAAAGGGAAATTCTATTGAAGAAACGTTTTGGAGCCATTTCTTTGAGATAAATAGAGGGGAAATGTTTTGTTAATTGGCCACATACTCAAAGACAAAGGAGCCTTAATTCTAGGCACATCCCATTTTAGTACATTGTATCAGAGTCTTTGGAGACATTATACAATACATTATACAAGATGTCATCATACAAGGTGTGACAGGAAAGTTCAGTGAACGGTCACAGAAATCGGACAGTGAGAAATATTTGAACATACAGTCGGCATTGGAAACCCACAAAATGCTCACAGTTGTGTATGGAGATGAAACTGTAACTCAAAAGACAGCGTATGAGTGGTTTAAGCGTTTCCGTGAAGGGCGATAAACCATCGAAAATGACCCTCAGTCTGGCAGACCGTTGATGAGCAGAACGGCGGCAACTGTCGACGGGATTGGTGTTTGTCCGTCCGAATGATGGCAGAAGAATTGCATATTCTGCGTGAAATCATTACTGAGGTTACAGAGTTGTCCCACCCTCCATATTCTCCTGATCTGGCCCCACCGGATTTATTTCCCCAAAAAACTGAAATCTGCACTGAAAAGACACAGATTTTTCCAACATTTCACACATCCAAGCTGCTGTGACGAGGGAACTGAAAGCAGTATGAAAAGAGAACGTCACCAGCTCTACGAACATTGTCAACGGTGCATTGTATCAGAGGGGGCCTACTTTGAAGGCCTGTAAGGCATCTGTGTTCAAATATTTCTCGCTGTCTGACATCTGTGACCATTCACCAAACTTTCCGAACTTTAATTAGTGAATATGTGATAGCAGATATTTCGGGGGGACAGACAGGAGTGACTCAGAGGATCCCAGAAGATGACACAACCACAGTCTGTTTGCATCGCAACCTGGATGCTGGGACATTACTTCCATGTCTGCTTTCTGCTTGTAACGTGGCCGGGACCTTCCTGCAGTTTTCCCTTGAGTTCTAGCTTTCCCAACAAATGAATGTTAATGAAATCACCACCAACTTTTTAGTGCTTCTGGAACAACGTGGTTGCGATGGGGAATCCAGACCAGCCCTAGGGAGTTGTGGAGGCAGAAGGACAAAGTGTTGTGTGGCCTGGGGAACCGAATCTGCCGCAGATTCTGGCTAGCTGCTCCCTTTCTCTTTGGCACACGAGAAGAATGGAAATAAGTTTTTGAACTCAGCGTTTTGGATCCGCTTTGTTGGGCTAGAGGTTTTGGCAAGGGAGACTGGCTGCCTGGAGAAGAGAGCCAAGTCAATACAAATAAATCCTGGGAATAATTATTGATATGAAACATGCCTTTTTGTGTGGGTGCTTTAGTTCTGGAGCTGGAGTTTGCCTGTCCTTTTGTAGCCTCTGGGAAGAGATGACAGTTGAAAATATCTTTTTTTGCAATGTTTTGGGATTCTTCCCTCCTTCTTTTCCCTTCTGACATTATCCATCGACTCCCATGGAACTAACATTTTTATTCAGTGTCAATGATACAAGCTAAGTTAAGGACAGTGTATCATAGCTGTCAACGTTTCCCTTTTTTAAAGGGAAATTCCCTTATTCCGAATAGGATTCCTCGCAAGAAAAGGGAAAAGTTGACAGCTATGCAGTGTATCTGTGTCTTGATGTTGAATAAAATTAGACTTTGCACTGTAGGTTGACATTCTGCCCTGGTTGCTTAAGTTAACCAAACAAGGTTTGTGACACACTTTCCTGATTCATATAAATATTTAGAAAGGTCTTTCTAGAAATAAGAACTCTAAGGAATGATGTGGCTAAATGCATACCCTTAAATATTTCTCTGATAAAAATAGGGATGTTGTTGATGGTGATGATATTTATACCCCACCCATCTGACTGGGTTGCCCCAGCCACTCTGGACGCCTTCCAACATATAAATAAACATAAAACATTTTTAAAAACCTTCCCTATACAGGGCTACCTTCAGATGCCTTCTAAAGGTTGTCTAGTTATTTATCTTCTTGGCTCAGAGTCACATGACTCCATACCCTTCAGCATTTCTCCGATGTGTCAGGTGTGTGTGCAGCAGCCAGGTTCTGTGACCAGTAGGACCTTGCAGGACTGGGGCCTTCCTAAGTTTGTTCTGAATAGGCAAGATGTGGCATCACAGGTGAGGCCGATTGGTAACTCACAGCACCTGGAGGTAAGAGCTGGGAAGGGATATAAGGTCAGCATTTCCCTTCGGCTCTTTGCCACAGCAACACGCTTCCTGCCTTGCTGTGTTTGGCTTCTTGCTTTCTGATCCTTGAACCTTGGCTTCTTAAGTCCCTGCTTCTTGATCCTTGGACCCCTGACTTTGTGACTCCTTGCTTCCTGACCCTCGGACTCTTGGCTTCTTGACTCCTGGCTTCTGGACCCCCATTTCTGCTCCCACCCCACCATCTTGCCCCAGTCCTGACGTCCCCTGCCGGGACTTCGATCGCCCATGAACCGGACCGTGACACAATGAAAACAGGGAATCCTAAGGAAAAGCAGTACATTCTGGGATCAAATCAGAAACCAGGATGGCTTCTGTAAATCCAGAACCGTCCCTGGAAAATAGGGACACGTGGAGGGCCTGTGTCATAAAATGGCAGCAGCCAACTCTCTTTGGCAAGTCTGTCACATGTTGACAATATGAGGACCAGTCTAATATGTCCTACAGTACACACAATATTTGATTTGGTTCCCGTCTGTCAGTTGGGGATCAGCCATAGTGCATTGTTGAGGGGCCATAAGCTGGCTGGTGGATTCTCCAGTTACACACACACACACACACACACACACACACCAAAAAAATAATATCTACAACCTATGCCTCACCTTGGCCACCCAAGATCAATGAAGAAAAAACTAGTGGGGTAATAATTTTGAAATTGTTCTTAAGAAAACTTAAGGAAGTCCTGATGGAATTGCTGTACATAAAATATTAGCATTACGCAACTGGCTTGGAGCCCAAGGCTCCTATAATCAAATGTGTGCATTACAATAGTATTTCCTGTGGTTAAAACTTATTGTGAATTTGCCTCTCCAGTAAATCTCCTAGGATAAAGCTACGCGTCCTATATATTTTTCCTAATTTTTGAAATGTACTTGTTAAGTTCATTTCCCACTTTTTCTTCATAGTGGTTTACACGAAGCCACCAGGAAGCCTCTCTTCTTGGCTGAAAACTGGTTACCTTCAACAGTATGGCAGCATTACATGCCTTCTGGTTATTCTCTGCTCTCAGTCCTTTCTTTTTGAACCCCACCACGAGATTTGCTCAGGGTCTCCTGGCACATTACTTGCCCTTGACGCAGAGGTCAGTGTGAGGAAATACCTTGATTGTTCTGTTTGTTACCAGTCTGCTTGGTATGTGCCCCTGAGGTAGCCTGATAGACTCTCCATGGTTGCCCCTGAGGCTACGTTAGGGTTGCCATATTTCAAAAAGTGAAAATACAAACACAAAAGCTGTTGAGCTTTTCGTTTTTGCAAAATCTCCATTAAAAATGAAGTTTTGTGCCTATTTTTAGGAAAATTGCCCCAAACCAATCACTTCCAATATAGATTTTCCTGGACATTTCTTACCGCTTTCCGAAAACTCCGCCCGGACGCCATTTTTGGCAGGCGAATCCCAACTACATCCAGGAAATTCTGGATGTATGGCAGCCCTAGGCTACATAAAATTTCTGCCCATGTAGTTGGGCTTTCTTGCTGGTTAACTATCTATGGCCTGTTCAACTGTGTTTCGTGGAGGGGAGGTTATTATTTGTTATTATGGTATGCATTCCTTGTGTTTTTATTGTAAACCACCCTGGGATGAAGGGTGACATAGAACAAAGGTTTACCCACAACTCATTAAAACTACTGAAGGTGTCACCAAAGTTGCACAGCGATGATTAAAATAGTTCTGATTACTGCAAATTGCACCTTTGAGGGGCAAATAGCAACCAGGGAGGGGTCAGCTTCTGGTGGGAAAGTTATGCAGGACCCAAGCTGGATTGGGAGCCTATTTATTTTATTTATTTATTATATCTAAATTGCCCTTCATCCAGACAGATCCAAGGGTTGTATTTAATAATAGCATCAACCATAAAATACAAGGGAAGCAAAGCATTTTGTTGTTGTTTAGTTGTTTAGTCGTGTCCGACTCTTCGTGACCCCATGGACCAGGCACTCCTGTCTTCCACTGCCTCCCTCAGTTTGATAAAACAATAAAACTAAAATACCCAATTCTGAATGGCTGCTTTTTCTTCACTATCACAGTGGTCAGCATAAGCATACCATTAAAAAACTAAAACCCTCAGAAATAAACTGTAGTTTAGCCATAAGAGTTCAGACAGTTGTGTGTGTGTATTTTTGTCTTTTAATGTGGAATCTCCTGCTCTCATTTGGATATTTTCCCAAATATTAGTTTTCTAAGGATCTTTTTAAAATGTGGAATCTGTTACCCGCAGCTTCAGATTCTGAAATGTAAGAGGCAAAATTTGCAGCATAGGTTTTCTTGTGATCTTGGTGGCCTCCAATCTAGGAACAATGGATGAGAAGGGATATTCTATTATGCACCTTTTGTAAAGATATGCCTGTTCAGGAGCTCACAGTGTTTCAGGCCTTGAACTTCAGTGTGCTAGTAGAATTCCAGCAAACGTTATTTTAGGCATGATGTGGCATGGGATTATGCCAAAGCTTGTCAATTTTATCTGTATGAGTTCTCTTTCGGACAATACAGCAGCAATGCCACAACTCGGAAGTACAGCCGTACCTTGGAAGTCGAACGGAATCCATTCCGGAAGTCCGTTCGACTTCCAAAACGTTCAGAAACCAAGGCGCGGCTTCTGGTTGGCTGCAGGAAGCTCCTGCAGCCAATCGGAAGCTGCAAAAGCCCTTCGGATATTCGCCTTCGAAAAACATTTCCCAAACCGGATCACTCACTTACGGGTTTGCGACGTCCGGGAGCCAAAACGTTCGGGAACTAAGCTGTTCAACTTCCAAGGTAGGACTGTACATCTACGTGGCTCTAGCAATACCTGATAATGCTCCTTTAAAAAATATTCCTAGAAGCTAAATGCCCATCTGAGCTGATTTCATTCCTAGTTCTTGGGCATGGTGTTCAGGACCAGTTCTTAGGATAAAGTTGTTTGCGGTCACTGGGCTTGGATTGCAGTTTGGCACAAATCTTAAGAATGACTTGACTGATGGCATGCCAAACCATGATCTGAGCTCATAGCAAATGTCTTGCACGACTGTACCAGTTATGACAAGTGGGAATACTGGAATCTGAGCTGGAGGGTGGAGGGGGTAAGAGTGAAAGGAGCACTGGGGACCTTGTGGTCGTGAGTTTGAATGGCTTCAACTGGATTACCCACCGCCATTTGCATGCAGGGTAGGGAGATAAATAACACTCAGGATCACATTTCAACGGTGTTAAGTTGCACTCGGGCATAATAGGAAGTCCTGTGTTCCTTGGCACGTGTAGGAACGTTTCCATTTGAAAGGCATGACTGAACCTGAAGTGACAAAGGCACGAATGCCGCACACTTAAAAACAAATATTTGCTTCCTTTGGACGGCTATCATTTCCAAACGACGTGTTGAACTGTGGTCATTAGACCCCTTTAAAAAATAAGATCAGAGATAGACCTCATGACGTGCAGGAAACCAAATTGGAGTTAATATTTTTCATGTGGTGAATTTGCAGCCACAGTGTGAGAGTTTTCTTCAAGCTTTGCTTGGCATTAAAGAACAGTTACTCCAGTATGCCTCAGAGAAAACACGGCGGTTGTTCAACATTCTGTATTGTCACTGGAGCCCAACTAATTTAAATATTTCTGTTGCTCTTGGAGAAGTTTTCTGTCTTCTGTTCAACTCGAAGGGCTTTGTTTTGATTCTGTATTTTTCTCCAGGCATTCACAAGGACAAAGATAAACCTCCGAGCTTCACTCTTGTCCTTGAGACTTTGAGGCATACCTTGACAGATTACCAGAACAAGCTGGAAGATGCATCTAATGAGGTAACGCTTGCACTGTTTGGCTCCTTACACATAGCCTTCGGCCCCCAATACTAGAGATTCCTTGCTTGTTACAGAGGTCAAAACACTGGGAATGTTGAGTTGACAGCTTCACAGATAAGAAAAAGAAATAATCTTTTGTCACTGTTCTTCCTCTAAGCTTGCCCTATGGTCATGATTTACTTAAACTTCGGAAACTCTTCAGCTGTGTGCTTTTAAAAATATAAATATATACACATCAAGCAAAGCATTGTGCTTCCCAATTATTTTTAGTGAATACACATGCATACCTGATGACTATCACCCACTGCTTCTTTGAAGGCTTTAGCATAAATATATAATGTGCGATTTTGGCATAAATACCTTAAAGTGATTACAGGTGAATAAATGTGCATGCTTTTGCATTAGGAAAACAATTGCATTACAAGTTGAGATCCTTTGAATCGCTTTGAATGTTCTATGCGTTTTTAAGTCCTGCTGGAGAGAGCTGGCTGCTTTGTTAAAGTTATCCAGCATAGGAATTTTTAATTTATTAAAGTGTTTATAATGATTGAGATACCCTGTATTTTAGTGCTTTAGTGCAGGAACAGAAGTTCATTAAACACGTACTTTTTATGTCGGTTTAGTCTCATTAACTTCATTAGGTGTTAAATGGAACTTAAATCAAATTACTTCATCTGAACTGAGTTATGGATTGGTCTGTGATATGTCCTAGCTATATTCTACTGCTTGCCAGGGTGGGGTTTTTTCCCCTGTTCATCCTGGAGCTTAAACTGTTCAATGGCAGTATAATTGAAACCTGCCCCGGGGCCTTAAGGTGATGGGCAGGCAATAAATGATAACAACAGCAGTAGTTCAGGAGCTTGCACCAAGTGATTACTCTGTGTTAGAATTTATGAGAGACAATTGTTTTTGGACAAAAGCAAGGGGAAATCAAAATGAATGTTTGTGTGTGTGTGTGTGTGTGTGTGTGTGTATAGCGGTACCTCAGGTTACATTCTCTTCAGGTTACAGACACTTCAGGTTACAGACTCCGCTAACCCAGAAATAGTGCTTCAGGTTAAGAACTTTTCTTCAGGATGAGAACAGAAATCGTGCTCCGGCAGTGGGGCAGCAGCAGGAGGCCCCCATTAGCTAAAGTGGTGCTTCAGGTTAAGAATGGTTTCAGGTTAAGAACGGACCTCCGGAACGAATTAAGTACTTAACCCGAGGTACCACTGTGTATTTTCAGTATTTTCACGGTTCAGTATTTTAGACATACATACATGCATACATACATACATACAGTGGTACCTCGCAAGACAAAATTAATTCATTCTGCGAGTTTTTTCGTCTTGCGATTTTTTTCGTCTTGCGAAGCACGGATTTTGGAAAAGCTTCAAAAATCACCAAAGTCTTCAAAAACCTCAAAAAAGGCTACCACACCATGTGCTATGAGTTGCTCCTCGAAGTCAAGTCACAACTGCACCCCCTGAATGTACGGTTTCAATAAAAAGGAAACAAACTTGCAAGACGTTTTCGTCTTGCGAAGCAAGCCCATAGGGAAATCCGTCTTGCGAAGCAACTCAAAAAACGAAAAACTCTTTCGTCTTGCGAGTTTTTCGTCTTACGAGGCATTCGTCTTGCGAGGTACCACTGTGTGTGTATACACACACACACACACACATTTCTAAAATACTGAACCACAAGAATGTTAAGAAGCATTTTTGGTCCATTATAGTAAATAATTGCAAGCAACCAAATTGCAAAATCAAGTAGGCTGGAGCATTTCAGAGGGGCACAAAATAAAGTCATATCTGTACACGCTGGCCCCTGTTAGGTCTCTCCTGTTGACAACCCACATGTTTAGCAGCCTTCCGAGGCCTAGGATTGAGCGACCAGACGCAGGATATCCACTGTGAATTTTTATTTGGGAGGCTGAATGGCACCTGATCTTCAGCGCCGCTGAAAAGTCGACTCAGCAGGCCTTGGCTCGGGAAGGTTGTTTTGTTGTGAAATGATGCCAGAGACAGCGGTGGGGGAGACCAAGGGGGTAGCTGTTAAGAAAGCAGAGAGAGTGTTCTGTCAGCAAGAAGAATGAACTGTCAAGGAAAATGAATCGCAAGCAGTGCGGGGCCAACTGATGACCTGCCACAAGACTTCCCAGTAGGACTGCCAGTGCTCGACCCTGAAGTTGTCATATGGAGCCAGAGACCACTGAGAGCATGATATGCAGATGGGGCAGCTCTATGCCCTTCTTCCCTTTCCCTCACCGAGAGTGTCTTCTAGCTCTCTTTCCCTTTAATGTAATTAGGAACTAAACTTTCTGGAAAAACAACAACCACAAAAAAATTAGATAATCTCTAGGCATGTTCATTCAAAACCAGTCCCTTGTTGCACCTTGCATAGCTTCTTGGGCTTGTAAAAGAGTCTTAGCTGCTTAAAAATACACAAAGATCCATGCAGCTTCTTCCTGCGTCACGTATTTCAGATGTGTATACAGTGGACGCTCAGGTTGGCGAACGTGATCCGTGTGGGAAGCACGTTCGCAACCCACAGCGCTGCGTGTGTGCACGTGTGGGTCGTGATTTGGTGCTTCTGCGCATGCGCAAGGCGCAATTTAGTGCTTCTGCCCATGCGCAAGCGCCAAAACCTGGAAGTAACCAGTTCCAGTACTTCCAGGTTCGGCGTGGTGCACAACCCGAAACCGCGAACCCGAAGCGTCTGTAACCCGAGGTATGACTGTATTAATCATGACCATTGGGCTTGTTTTAGCAGATTTTAAAAGTATACATTGAGCCGCACTTGGGCTGAAAGCCATACGCCCTTGCTTGCAAAGTCCCATGGAACTCAAGAGCACTTACTCCTGAGTAGACATGCACAGGCCTTGCAGAGTTGAGAGGCTAATGATTTTATTGGAACCCAGTTGTGGCTGACAGTTAGAAAATACACTTTGTGCAACTTTAGGTGATGCCGGCTAGAGGGAATACCGTGGAGAGCGAAACTGCGATATAATAAAAGAGGGAACATACTAAACTAGAAAAACATCAAGGCTTACACTCACAGGTATTATGGCAATGGACGTTCTGTTCAGTGAGGGTTACTGCTAGAAAAGTCAGTGTGCATAGGATCGTGCTTCATCTGTCAGCAATTATATTGCAATTTTATTATTCCTTCTCACCTATCCCTCCCAGCTAAAGAGAATGACAGTTGTGTCTGAGAAGATGGCAAAAGAGTTTGAAGCTTCCCAACACCAACTAAATTTTCAAGCTCAAGAACTTCAGGTATCTCTATATTAACATCCCTAAATGTTTTGTCGCGTTAAATATATTTCCAATGTGTTTCATCTTGGTGGGGAAAGGAGCTCCTGAAAAACATATGTTTGGGTATTTCATGTTTGGGTATTTAAGCTTCAGTAGGCTTAAAGGTAAAGGTAAAGGGACCCCTGACCAATTAAGTCGAGTCGTGACTGACACTGGGATTGCAGCGCTCATCTCGCTTTACTGGCCGATGGAGCCGGCGTAAAGCTTCCGGGTCATGTGGCCAGCATGACTAAGCCACTTCTGGTGAACCAGAGCAGCGCACGGAAATGCCGTTTACCTTCCCGCCGGAGCGGTACCTATTATTTATCTGTTTGCACTTTGACGTGCTTTCAAACTGCTAGGTTGGCAGGAGCAGGGACCGAGCAACGGGAACTCACCCTGTCATGGGGCTTCGAACCACCGATCAGAGATTGGCAAGCCCTAGTCTCTGTGGTTTAACCCACAGCGCCACCTGCGTCCAGAATAAACGGCTTAGTCCAGAATACCGTATTTTTGCTCTATAAGACTCACTTTTTCCCTCCTAAAAAGTAAGGGGAAATGTGTGTGCGTCTTATGGAGTGAATGCAGGCCGCGCAGCTATCCCAGAAGCCAGAACAGCAAGAGGGATTGCTACTTTCAACGCGCAGCGATCCCTCTTGCTGTTCTGGCTTCTAAGATTCAGAATATTTTTTTCTTGTTTTCCTCCTCCAAAAACTAGGTGCGTCTTGTGGTTTGATGCGTCTTACAGAGTGAAAAATACGGTAAATGGTTTAGGGCTGATAACCTGTCGCTGAAGATATGATAGAATGCCAGAATGTTGTTCTAACCAACTTTTTGCTGGAGTAGTTTAACCAAAGGTGCCCTGTGCAACTGGAAAAACGATTCAGCTGTGCAAGGTGACCCCCAATTTCTGCCGCAGCCCCTCATGCCATGTCACATACCACTCTAAAGGAATTCCAGATTCTCAAGAGTCCTTTGCGGGGGGGGGGGAGAGAAAGGGGTCAGCAAGGAAGAGAAATAGATGGGGGAACCCCATTCCAAAAGCAGTGTTCCACTCTTGCGTCTCTGAACCCAATACAAACCTATTTTATTGTTTTATTTTCCTCATTGTGTTTCCTTAATTCTTGTGCCTACAGTGTGAATCTTAGCCTTAAAAGTATTCTTGTTCTTGTCTGAATAGTCGTCTTTTCGTTTAGATGAGTCAGGTATATCCTGTTGACTCTTGACAGAGGTACCATGTGCCCCCCTATCTGGGCTTAATACTGTCACCCCACCCATCCACCCTTAACTTTTGAAGTGTTTCCATGGGGAAAAGCTCCCAATTTCTGGAAAATTGAACCCTTGCAGATTTTGGAAATGGTGTCTCTAGATATGTTTGTTAAAACACTAGAAGTCTGTAGGGTGGTTGTAGGGAGGAAAAACATGGTTTCATAGAAACCGCTCCGTTATCATTATCCAACTCTAGGGTTAAACTCTGTATTAGTGGTAGTAGTTGTTGTAGATTATAACTGGAATAAATGGCTTTTCTTATAGATATTTAGATATGTGCATTTGACTGTAGATTTTATTATTTATTTATTTATTTATTTATTTCCCAGCCAGTCTTTAAACAAAAGATTAAAAATACAGTGGTACCTCAAGTTACAAACGCTTCAGGTTACAAACTCTGCTAACCTGGAAGAGTTACCTCGAGTTGAGAACTTTGCCCCAGGATGAGAACAGAAATCGTGTGCTGGCAGCGCAGTGGTAGCAAGAGGCGCCATTAGTGAAAGCACACCTCTAGTTAAGAACTGTTTCAGGTTAAGAACGGACCTCCGGAACAAATTAAGTTCATAACTAGAGGTACCACTGTACATTAAAACATCAGTCATTAAAAACTTCCCTAAACAGGGCTGCCTTCAGATGTCTTCTAAATGTCATATAGTTGTTTATTTCCTTGATATCTGATAGGTGGGCATTCCACAGGGCAGGTGCCACTACTGAGAAGGCCCTCTGTCTGATTTCCTGTAACTTTGCTTCTCGCAGTGAGGGAACTGCCAGAAGACGCTCGGAGCTGGACCTCAGCGTCCGGGCTGAATGATGGGGGTGGAAACGCTCCTTCAGGTATACTGGGCCAAGGCCGTTTAGGGCTTTAAAGGTCAGCACCAACACTTTGAATTGTGCTCTGAAACGTACTGGATTTCCTATTTTCAAGGCTATCAAGACAGAGGCAGGATGCTTTGCTTCTGTTACCTCTTCTGTTTTCTACCGTGTCGTTTTTAGGAAGTGAAAAATAGCCTTGCTGGTGCCAACAATGAGTTAACCCATTGGCAAGCCAAGAGTGCAGATCGAGAATGTTTAATAGCCACTTTGAAAAAGGAACTTCAGAATCTACTGCACTGCTGGGAGAAGGAGAAAGTGCGTTGTGAAGAATCCGAACACGATATCCAGAAGCTTGCTCAAGCTTATGAGAAGGATACAGAGGTATTATCAGGAACAAGATGTCTGTCCAAATGCATCTTTAATCCTAGTGTCTCACATTTACATATATCAGATGACTCGTTTGTAGATTTAGATTCCACAATGAGATATTACATTACGGCAGGCCCTCTGCAAGCCCATATGCGATTTTACTTCTGCCATTAAGTATTTTATTCGTTTCAGTTTTAAAAAAAATATTATGGAGCTCTTGCGAAGAGACATAAGTGCATTTTAAGAAACATGTCTAGGGTTGGGGGGTTTTATACATATTTTTAGCTCCTGCTTTGCTAAATCAAACATACACATTTGGAACATATCTACATTTGGAACGGATTAGCTTTGCAATCCCTTGGCACTAATTGCTATTAACTGTTTCAAATGACAACCAAAAAATGCAGCAGGGCAGGTATGATCTGGGTCATTTTACGCGCCCACCAACCAAGTAAAACTAGTTTCCTGTTTTTTGGGTAGCGGCAGATTACGGTCTGCTGTGTACAATAATTGTTTCATGAAGTGTTATTTTGAAACACGCTTTCTACCATGTTGTTTATCCTATTTTAAAAATACACAGCGTGCTTGCACTTAGTTGTTGTTGCTGTTGGTTGGTTGTTGTTTTGTTTTTTTGCACACACAACTTTTCCTGCGCTAGGTACATCAACTGTATTATTCTTTATCTAAATTGTGCTGCATATTGAGCTCATTACTCTAACAAATACGAGTGGGAATGCCAAGTGAGTAAAAAGGAAACATTCTTTCCACCCTTCTAACAGTCTGGGATTTAAATTGTGTCCATATGGACCGGTTGGAATTGTTCTTCTCATCAGATAGTGATTAAAGTAGAGGAAACTAGAAGCCTGACTATATTGTAAAGTCAGCGTGTCTACAGCGTTGTGGTTGGGTTCGACATGTGTGAATTGATTCTGGGACCTTGGATTCCTTCTCCAGGCCAAACGGATGATTACCATGCTTGGTTTATCACAGCCCAAGCAAAAAGGACACAATGGCGACAGATTAAATTAACAACGAGAAGCCAAAGATTGGGTGGAAACGCTTTTTGTTAATATTTCACTGTGCCTTGTTGGTGGTTTCCCACGAGGGATTTAAAACACCAAAATATGGTCGAGGGACGGGGGAGAATCACAATCGCAATTCCATTCTTAATGCCTTTGTAAAATCTCTTTGGAAACGTTCTGAGTTGGACTGTATCTAAAGCATACTGGAAGCCGTGGAAATCTTTTTTACCGAACCTAGTGGGGTTTGGATCGGGATTCTAGCTTTTGGTTTGGACTTGGAGAAAAACTCTTAAATCAGTTTGCATCATGTGAAATGATGCAGGATGCAGTTCTTCTGCCCTGTAGATTGATGAGAAACCAGAAGAATTGTCAGAGAGCTATAATGTTGGCTCTATAGCTAATAACAGAATCACAGAATTATGGAGTTGGAAGGGGTCTTACGGTCATCTAGTCCAACCCCCTTCAGTGCATGAATCTCTACTAAAGCATCCATGACAGATGGCCATCCAACCTCCGCTTAAAAGCCTCCAAGTATTGAATAGTCTAATTTGTTTTCCCAAATATATTTGTGTTGTAATCTGTGTACAGTGGTACTTCTGGTTGCGAACAGGATCCGTTCCAGAGCCCCGTTCGCAACACGAGCAGAATGCAACCCGCGTCTGCGGGTCGCGATTTGCCGCTTCTGCGCATGTGCATGACGTCATTTTGAGCGTCTGCACGAGCGGCGAAACCCGCAAGTAACCTTTTCCGGTACTTGCGGGTCGCAACCTGAAAAGACGTAACCTGAACCAAACGTAACAAGAGATATGACTGTACTGGATATGGTTAATGCAAGAAAAAACCCCAAATTATTTCACATGTCTGAAGCAGCAGTCCAATTGCACTCAAGTAGAAGCCACGTTGGACATTCAGCTTCTGAAAAACGTTCGAAAACTGGAGCATTTACTTCCGGGTTATTAGCGTTCCAAAATGGAGCCTTTCGGGAACCAAGGTTTGACTGTATTAGATAACTGCAATCAGCATCTCATTAACAGATTCGAAAATATGTTGGTTATGGTTTGCATAATTGTGCGGGGTCTGATCCTGCGTCTCTTCATTCTGTCCTTTGCCAGAGAGAAAAGCAGGCGGCCTGGCTTCTAGAAAGTGTCTGCAGGATCAGCTTGTGTGTATGTGTACATATATATAATGGGCAATTATCTGTTTTCTGATTTTGACTAATGATTGGAGCATAGGTCGTATATTCCTTTGGAACACACACATTATTGTTTACATGACGTATTTTGTTGGACTCTGACTCCATTTACAGTTATTTCTCTCTCTCCCCCCCCCCTTTTTCTTCCTTTTTATTAAATCCCGTCTCGCAGGAGAAGCTAACCTTCCTCCACACTTTGTACCAGCACTTGGTAGCGGGCTGCGTTCTTCTTAAACAACCAGAAGGCATCCTGGATAAATTCTCCTGGCCAGAGCTTTGCACAGTCTTGCAGGAGAATGTTGATGCCCTGATCTTAGACCTCAACAAGGCTAATGAGAAGGTATTGTCCTCAGGCACCAGCCGACTCTATTAAATCCAGTGACATTTGTCCACATCACAGTATCGTTAAAAAGGACTGACATTCATCTTATTTCAAAAAGAATTTGGATGTTAATAATTCAATACCGTTAATTACGGCTTGTCTACAGCTCGGTTTGATGCCATTGCTGTGGGCATGTAAATGTGACTGAAGTCTTTATGAAGTCTCTAAGCTCCAGCTTCTATGCAGGACTTGCTAATACTACTAGCCAGTGTTAGCCACAGGGACCTAATTAAAAGAAAATAAATTAATCTTACTGATGAAGCTATTCAAAGAACTTAGTCATTTACACTAATAAACCAACTCTTTATCTCGGCATAAAACAGAAACAAAATGCACCGACTGGAGGAACATCATCTTTAAAATATTTGCTTGCGAATTGGAGGGAATTATTTGGAGAGTGTTCCCAAGAAATGGCCCAGGCTCTTATTTGATATGCTTACATTTTGTAAATATAATGCAGGGTGTAGTGATAAATACATCATGAGTTTAAAGAAGATAAATATTTTCCTCAAGGGAGGCCCCGGCAAGTGAAGTTCTTGAATATGCTGTGTGGTTTTTCGCTGAAAATAAATAATTCCCTCATTTTGTTATGATGAAGTGGCTCGACAGCCTTAGTTGTAATGTTTCTGCAGACTTCGATTCCTGGCTCATTGGGTGAGCTGCAGTTGCATTCTGTGGTCTGGTAGCAAAGTTTCAGATTTTGGCCTCGCTCCGGAGGGACGGGGAGGAGGAAATGTTTTGCATCGGCCAGAACTCATTTCAAGTCTAGGATGAAGGGATGGTTTAAGTCTACACCTAAGAGCCAAGCGAACGCACTAAGGAAATTTTGTTTGAAATATTGCCCCCCGCCCCAAAGTAGTTAATTCAAACTGGTAGTCGAAAAAGCACTTTGAAGCTCTACAAACTGCTGAATAAATGCCTCGGTCAGCAAAGTGGTTGAGGATGGGCGTGACTGGGACTTAACTGGAGATGAATTACTACTCAGTGTATAGAAACTGCAGTTAGGTATATACTTTATTTGGGTTCTTTCCCACATGCTTTTTCAATCCTGTCAGATTCCCAAAGTGGAATTAAAAGACTGTAAACATGTAAATAGAATTGCAAGCAGGGAAAAAAGTAGAATTAAATCAACAGCCAGCATTAAAACTATTGGTAAAATGTGGGGTATACGAAGCCTGCCTATAAATGAAGGTCTTCAAAAAAGAGGGGAAGCTCCTAGATCTTTCACAGGGTGCTGAGAAGATTCCAATATCTAGGGACGCAGCTCCCCAAATGTGCATTGAAATAGGCAAAAAGGAAGGCATTGCCATCATTTTGTAAGATGGAGCTGGTTCAGTTTCTCATCCAAGCAGCAACACTCCCTCTTCTTGTTTTTAGTAAGCCTAGTTTTGAAACAACCCAAAAGGTAACCTCATTATCGGTTAATTATGAGGCTAGATTAACTTTAGTTAACTAGGGAGTGCTACTTCCCCAAACTACTTTTGCTGTAATAAACATTCTCATCTGCAGTTGCATAAAATGAATACGTTTGGCCTTGCTGTCTAGATTATCTGCATTAAAGCAAACCTAGAGGCATGCCAATTTAAGCACATTTCCTTAACACCTGACACACAACCGCTTTTAAATCTTTGAAATTCTGACAGGAGTGGATCACCTGAACCATCAAACAATAATGACAGAACTTAATCTGTTTTCAGCAGTTGTTGTTTTGAGAAACAGAGCAACTGTGTATGTTGAAAGCTGGGTGGGGTACTAATAAATAATAATAATAATAATAATAATAATAATAATAATTGTCTAAAATTATGCATATGTTTATCCATTGGGTGTAGCAAATATGTAATGCTTTCCCCATCAGATTAGTTTTTAATGTGTCTATATTCACGGGTTAATTAATTCAACAGGAAAATCACTTCGCCTAGCATGCTGCTTTACAAGGCAGTTTGCTTTGTGCAGTGCCTAATCACAGCACAAGAATCTGCCCAATCCATCATTTGGGCCTTGTTACTGATTTGCAACAGGAAAGGTGGCGAGTGAGTAGAGAACTCTGTGCAGGGAGAGATTAGCTGCCAAACTCGCCTGAAGACGGATGGACAGGATCTCTAGACCAGGCATAGGCAAACTCCGGCCCTCCAGATGTTTGGGACTACAATTCCCACCATCCCTGACCACTGGTCCTGTTAGCTGGGGATGATGGGAATTGTAGTCCCAAACATCTGGAGGCCCGGAGTTTGCCTATGCCTGCTCTAGACCCTACTACCTCCTGTAGTGGTGTTGCGTCCTTTCTGGTGCCCGGGGCGTACCCGAAGGGCAGGACGCAGAGGGTGAACACACACCCTGCGCCAGCCCTTGCTGCCCACACCACTGGGTGGGCACAGGGCACAGAGGGTTCACGGGGCCATGCTGCACCACCTGCCCAGGCAGGGGGGGAGCCTGGCCAGCCAATGCTGGCCCTGGTGTGCTCACAGCAGGGCAGCCATTCAGAGACCCCTGATGGCAGGCTGGGAAGGACGGGGATCCCTGCATGGGGACACCTGGATTGTGCCCTCTCAAAATCGTGTTGTCAGAAACACCATAGCCAGACACTAGAGAGACCTGTCAGGAGTAAACATGGACCAATGGTACCAAATAGTATGGGGAAAAGTCTTATTAGAAAAACTAACCAATAAACTGGACGCTGGTGGCACTGTTGGTTAAACCACAGAGCCTAGGACTTGCCGATCAGAAGGTCGGCGGTTCGAAAGCATGTCAAAGTGCAAGTAGATAAATAGGTACCACTCTGGCGGGAAGGTAAACGGTGTTTCCGTGCGTTGCTCTGGTTCGCCAGAAGCGGCTTAGTCATGCTGGCCACATGACCTGGAAGCTGTAGGCCGGCTCCCTCGGCCAATAAAGCGAGATGAGCACCACAACCCCAGCGTCGGCCACAACAGGACCTAATGGTCGGGTCCCTTTACCTTTACCTTTAACCAATAAACTGATACGGGGACAAATGGAAGAAGACGCCTTCACCCCAGTACAGCTCCCCTTTATCACATGCACAGCCCAACAAGACAAGGACAATAATCCATCAACAGCATACAAATCAATATGGCTAACCTGATTCAAAAACACCCACCCACCCCACTCACACATGAAAACAAAGTTCACTACAGCCAATCAAAGACAGCCAACCACACCCTAGGCCAGGGGTCAGCAAACCTATTTAGCAGGGGGCCGGTCCACTGTCCCTCAGACCTTTGGGGGGCTGGACTATATTTTTTTTTGGGGGGGGGGATGAATGAATTCCTATGCCCCACAAATAACCCTGAGATGCATTTTAAATAAAAGGACATATTCTACTCATGTAAAAACACTGATTTGCGGACCATCCACGAGCCAGATTGAGAAGGCGATTGGGCCAGATCTGGCCCCCGGGCCTTAGTTTGCCTACCCATGCCCTAGGCCAGTGGTTCTCAACCTGTGGGTCCCCAGATGTTGGACTACAACTCCCATCATCCCTGAGCTCTGGCCTTGCTAGCTAGAGGTTATGGCAGTTGTAGTCCAACAACATCTGGGGACCGACAGGTTGAGAAAGGCTGCCCCAGGCCAACCCCAACGTCTCTCACCACCAAAGGAACACAAGCGAATAAGTCAAGAGAACCCGCACAAACGACGCTGACACAAAACCCCACACATACATTAAGTAAAATAGAAACATTGCCACCTAACTCCACCACACTCACCATGGCCCCCTCCACCTCTTCCTCCCTTTTGTAAACCAAGAAATCTTTAATAAAAAATACGTTTAAAAAACCCCCGTGTATCCAGACCGTGGCCCCCCTGTCGTCGTCCCTCTACACCCCTGATCTCCTGGCTTGTTTCTTTCACTAGCATGGGTCTTTATGCTGAGGCTTTTGGAAGATAAACCGATAGTGAAGCCTGTGTACTAGTTTATTATCAGAATTTTCCTTTGTGCATTGTGAGTCAGAATTCTGGATGTAGTTGGCTTTTCACTGTTACCAAAGAGCTCTTGATTTCCCCCTGGGTTGCGGGGTTCAGCCCACGATGTTGAATACTTTTCCAAGTGCCTTGGTTTAAGTTAGGGCTGGGAATATACCCATAAAGAATGCTAAACAAAGATTTTCTTTCATGCTATAACCATGCAGATATCTCACCTTGAGTATGTTTGTAAGAACAAGTCTGATACGATGAGGGAGCTTCAGCAGACCCAGGAAGACACTTTCAGCAAAGTAACGGAACAGATGAAAGCTCAGGAAAGCTGTTGGCTGAAGCAGAAGAAGGAATTGGAACAGCAATATTCTGGGCTCCTCGGGGAAGTTCATGCAAGGGCACAGGTACAATATTTCTGCCAGGAAACCATAAACTTCTAAAAGTATTCTTTAAATATTTAGTATATTATTTCAGTGGTTTGGGTTCCGAACCAATTTTAAATTGCTTGGGAATATCTGTGTGCTTAAAGAAATGATTTTCTCTCTCTCTCTTTTTGGTACTATTAACTTCTACTTTCTTTAGGAAGTGTATGAATTTGTGTGAAGGCATTCCAGAACTTGCATTGTTTAATTGGATCCTGCAGTTGTATTTCCCATTTAGTTACCATGCGAAAGTTACCTGCAGAGTGAAAACATTGGCTTCTTTGTGTTATTACGTGGAGCACCAGATGCTTTCGCCTCTTGGTGATTGCTCTTCCTACGGTGCGGTAGAATTAAACTTATTGAAATTCACTTTATGCTGAACTGAGTATCAGGCATCGGTTCATAGGCTAGTTGCCGTAACAAAAGGTGGTTAAACACATAGAAACAGTCTGCACTCTTGTGAGCGAGGTAGCAAGATAAAGTAGTCTTGGCATAAGCTATTTATCCTAGCTAAAGGTGATGGCACCCCAAGGAGGCCAGTAGCTGTTGGACTATATTTTCTAAGTTTATGAACACTCAAAGGCCGTTGACTGTGGCTTTTGTTGTCCTTTGCCCTAAGGTAGCCACCATGATACTGCAACAAGAGTTAATTTGCAAATCTTCCGTAAAATTAATATTCACTTAATATTCATTTTTAAGGGTCTGCAACAAGAGTTAACTTGTAAATCTTTCGTAGAATTAATATTCACTTAATGCTTTGTTGGCAGAGTAGCTCAATTGCAGCTAGGAAGCCCAAATACTGATTCTTTCCTTGAAATTAGAACAATGTCCAAACACGTGTTCAAATATTCAAAAGTGTTTACTTTGTAGAACATATAGCTAAAGAAGTATATATGCAAAGTATTTACATTCATGGGTTTATCCAGGCCTACAATGCAAATCTCTGCTAAAGCATCCCTGACAGATAGCCACCCAACCTCTGCTTAGAAACCTCCAAGGAAAGAGTCCACCTCCTCCCAAGGGAGCCCATTCTACTGTCAAACAACTCTTCCCATCTTCTTTCCAATGTTTAGTCGGAATATCCTTCCGTGTAACTTGAATCCATTAGTTCAGGTCCTACAATCAACAGCAGGAGAAAACAAGCTTCTCTGTCTTCCCTTTAGATATTTGTCTCAGGAGTTCAGCCTACACTCGAGTAGGACCCTGGCAGAGACACATGCCTGACTGGCATGTTCCCTCCCTCCTGGTCGATCGTTCGGGAGCTTCATAAGCGTTCTTCAGCCCGAACATCACAGCGACCGATGCCAGCAGACACCGGCACCCTTAGGGATCCGCAGAGTTTGCGCATCATGCGTAACAGACCTCAGCAACCCAGCACTTTGGCTAATCTACTTTATTTACATATAAACATACACGGAGCACTGCAACATGGCTCCCTCTCTCTCTAGCATCAGACAGAAAAGAGAAAAAGAAACAAAGGACAATAGTCCCACTTCACGGAAAACTGTAACACAAACATCCTGTCTCTGTCACTTCCCACCCTGTGGAGTCAAAACATACACCGTCATGTGATAGATTAAAATCCTATGACTGCAATCATGGAGCAGGAATTCTAACAATTTGAATAGACATGGTGGTCGCATCTCATCTGTCTCCTCTTTTCCAGGCTAAGCATACCCAACTCCCTCAGTCACTCCTCATTTGGTTTCCAGATCTTCTTCCTCCTCCTCCTCCTCTTCTTCTTCTTCTTCTTCTTCTTCTTCTTCTTCTTCTTCTTTTCCTTCTTCTTCATTTTGTATACTGCTCTACATCTGTAGATCTTGGGTTGGTTTCCCTCCTCTGCACATGTTCTAGCTTGTAGAATATCCTTCTTCTCCCATTCTTGGGCAAAGTTCTTGAGCGGGTGGGTGGTCACAGACCCGATCCAGGCGCTCTTGGAGGAAACTGGTTTTCTAGATCCATTTAGTCCATCCCCTCATTTGCAACCTCTCTCATGAGCGGCAGCCCCTACTCCCTCTTAACATATCTTCAGGTTAAGAACTTGTTTCTGCCTGATCCCATGCTCCTATGCTCCAGCCCCTTAGCCTCACAAAAATAGGATTGCTCTGGTTTAAAGGTTATCCTGAGAGGACGCAGAGTTGTGCAGTGCTTTCCCCACTTAGAAGAAAGAGTAAATGTTGCTGCAAGGCAACAGCTTTGAAATACCTTGAGAAATGCTCAGAACCAAACAACTTTCAGAAAGAGATTGTGGCATAGCCTTCCTTGCGCTGTTCCACAATTGGGACATATTTTATGTCCCCAGCTGTCAGAAACCACCCAGCACACTGGCAAGCATTCTAACCTAGCCTACTCCTGATGCATGCTGTCAGGGGCTCAGGAGCAGAAGCACAGGGAAGAGAGGAAATGGAGAGCGAAGGGGAAGAATCTGAGGGCAGCGTAGGAGAAGATGACAGTGGCCCGAGAGATTCCATGAGCCTCTCCAGCGAATTGGAAGATTCACAGAAGGGGGCGCCGGTGGCCAGGGCAAGGGGGGTCCCAAGGGGGACACTCCAGAAGCAAGGGGCCAGCGGGGACTCCCAGAGCAGCAGTTAGAGATCAGGACCAGCTTCCCCACCAGAGCATAGTGGGGGGAAGAGTCCCAGGTATCGGGGCCCGCGTCTCCCCCAGCAGGGAAAGAAGATGAGTCAGGGCTGACCACGCCTCCATCGGAGAGTCAGGCAACGGAGGGGAGGTCAGGTCCAGCTAGCATCCCGGAAGAGGGAAGCAGTGACAGAAGCAGTGTAACGGTCAGGAGGAAGGTCACTGGGTTGGCGCGAGAGCCAAGTTCAAATGTACAGGCGCGCGGGACAGCAGGGAACGAGGATTGGGAACCGGGTCCTAAAGCCCGTCGGAGGCAGGGGGAGGAGTCAGGGGACTCAGCGTCAGAAGAGTCCAGAAAGGGGAATGCCCCAGCGGACAGGAGGACCCAGAGGAGGAGAGAGCAGAGGAAGAGGTGGAGCAGGGCTAGAGTCTTAAACTGGTGTCAGGGGGGAGGAGATTCAGACGGAACTTCGGCGGTCTAGGGTTTAAGACGTAGAGCTGCGCGCTACGGCTTTGAAATGGAAACTGAACTTCAATAAAGACTTTTGTATATAACGACGACCTGGCGTTGGTCCTCTGTGAGCTGGGACCTTGGGCAGCTTTGACACATGCTTTTTTAAAAATTTATGCTGAATTTTAGATTAGGGAAACACTCAAACATTCATTTTCCTCACCTCAGTTCTGAAGTCATGCAGTTTTGGAACATCGGAAGCCGATGGCTTTGTTGTAGTCTAGTACCTTTTCAGATTCTGTATAGGGATGTGTAGGAATATCACCATCCAGTAAACACAAAACAGTGTTTTAATAAAACCATTACTGTAGCATAGCAGTTAAGACAAAGATCAGGGAACTTCTGCCGTCCAGTTCAAATCTCACCTTGGCTGTGAATTCCCGGAGTCAGGCTTGCCAACGCTATGGGGATGAGGCCTCTACAGCCCCCCAATGTCCACAGAGATGGGGCTCAGCCGCCCCCCATCTTGAGGGGGAAGAGGAGGCACGGTGGGATGTTGCCCTGACATCGTGCGACCTTGGCAGGATGTCACCCTGGGCCGACCAGCACGGCCTGGAGCACAAATGTCACATGGCTGGCCTCTACCCATGTGACAGTCATGCACGATGTCCATGACGTCATGTGCAGCTCTCCCCCCAGTGTTGGGCGCAACTCAGCACCTTAAGCCCTGCGTAGTCTTAGCTTATCTCCTGGGAATAATAACATCCTATCAATGTTTCAGGGTTGTTTGATAGATGATAGAGATTATTTACTTGAGCTGAATTGGGCATATAGGTGCTGTATAAATACTAAGCATTGCTATAATATACTGGCTCCCAGTATGTTTCCGAGCACAATTCAAAGTGTTGGTGCTGACCTTTAAAGCCCTAAATGGCCTTGGTCCAGTATATCTGAAGGAGCGTCTCTACTCCCATCGTTCAGCCCGGACACTGAGGTCGAGTGCCGAGGGCCTTCTGGCGGTTTCCTCCCTGCGAGAAGCCAAGTTACAGGGAACCAGGGCCAAGTTACAGAGGGCCTTCTTGGTAGTGGCACCCGCCCTGTGGAACGCCCTCCCACCAGATGTCAAAGAGAAAAACAACTACCAGACATTTAGAAGACTTCTGAAGGCAGCCCTGTTTAGGGAAGCTTTTAATGTTTAATAGATTATTCTATTTTAATATTCTGTTGAAAGCCACCCAGAGTGACTGGGGAAACCCAGCCAGATGGGCGGGGTATAAATAATTTATTATTATTATTATTATTATTATTATTATTATTATTATTATTACACAAGGCTTGGGAACTTGTATCCCTGTACAATCTGCTGGGACTCCAGCTCCCATCATTTCCAGCCAGAGTGCCCAGAGGTCAGGAATGATGGGAGTTGTAGTCCAACAACATTGATAGGCCACCTCCTTTACAAACAACTATCTGGTTTTGTGGATATAATCAGAAGCACGGGTACACAGGCAAAAAGATATTCACATAAAAACAAATAATGCGATAGTGAATAGATCTATTGGGGGGGGGACGAGACTCGTCAAATAGAAGGGTTGGGGGATTCTCTAGGGCAAGGGATGCCCCTCCCTTTGAAGAATTGACTTGCTTTATGAAGGAGCAAGACTGTTATCAGAAGAGGTGAATTAGTTGAACACTATCATGTGTTCAGTGGAATCAAAGTGAGGGTTGTAAGAGAGGAAAATAAAATAGTTGAAATAACGTGAAGTCCTTTGAAGCCCAGGTGTCATTAAGTCTCCAGTTTGCAGTCTTGTCTTCTTGCCAACATAAAGGATAAAGACCCAGCAAGAAACAGGATAAAATAGAGTTGTACTCTCCAGGGGAGTGACTAATTTTTTTAAAGGGTTCTTGAAGTCCGCAGAGTGCCGTAACCCAGGGAGCCACCTCTCAAAGCTGCTCCACTCCATGAAGTCGGGCTGCCAGTCTTTCAAGGCACAGAATCTTGCTGTTCCTTTCAAGAAATTGTACTTTTAAGGTTCTGAGGAAATATTAGAAGCAACGTAGGTTTGGGCACAAAACAATTACAAGCTGCCGAAGGGGGAAAAAGCGCAGCCTGTGCGTCTACATTTATATGGCAAAGGAAGGAAGATTGCTGTACAGTGGATTCTCGGGTCGCGAATGTGATCTGTGCGGGATGCACGTTCACAACCCGCAGCGTTCGCAACCCACGTCTGCGTATGCGTGGGTTGTGATTCGGCGCTTCTGCGCATGCGCAAACCATTGAAACCCGGAAGTAACCCGTTTAGGTACTTCTGGGTTTCGGCAGTACGCAACCCAAAAAAACACAACCTGAAGCGTCTGTAACCCGAGGTATGACTGTACTTTTAGGTAGATAGGTAGATCGATCGATCGATCGATCGATAGATAGATAGAGTGATACTGGCCCTACTTGTTTTTAGTAACAGATGTCAGCTGAGCTTTTCTTTTTGACTCTATATGAGTTTATATTTTCCTTCTTAAATTCTGGACGTTTCACTCTGAGGGCCAAGGTCCGCGAGTTGTTTGTGTTTTCTTCTTCCCCCCCTCCTCCCCCACTGTGCTTCCCAAATTCAGGTTACTTTTTGCTACTTCTAGAAGCAAAAATCAGTTGCTAATAATCCTGTAGTTTCTGGGCTGATGTTCAGGTTTCATTTTGAAGTATTTTGTTAAGTGCGTTTCCAGGATTGTAGGGATTAATTAATGCAATTAGCCCTTGCATTTTTGCCTAACGCGAAATACTAATATCGGTTCTGCATAAGATTTTGCATACATTATTCATGTATGTGTATATAGCCAGAGATTTGGGTGTTTGGTATACTCTTTCCCCATGACACCTTTTTAAACTATGGTTGTTGGTTATTTATGCAGTCCCCATCACATTTTTCACTTATTTGGGAAGATCTGTTCCTTTTTAGTAACCGGCCGCCTTCAGTGTTCCTTCTCCCTCTCCCTTTTGCAAAGCGCATGGCATTTTCTTCCAAAAGACACAAGCGAGCTTTCTTGAACAGATGTTGTGTTGACACAGCAACTGAGAACTGCAGTCAAAGTACATGTCACTATGAAGACTGTGTCGGTTGTTTTGTATGGATGAGTTGCTTTAAAGCAAGCAGATGTGCTTGGGTTTAATCTACATTATTTGCTTGTGGAACCTTAAGTCGTTCCAATGCCAATCTCATGTAAAAGTGGGGTCCAAATTAATGTGAGTGTTGTGGACAGGGTTGCGGACATCTGCCCAGATTTAGTTCCCGCAACAGCCATGGCTTCTTAAATGGGGGAGGAATTAGCCACACGCCCTGTGGGTTGTACCCAGCACTGTGCACAGAGGGTACCTTTAACGCAGTGGCACCTCCCTTTCTTCTCCTCTCCCTTTGCACCCTCTAAATCTGATCTGGAGGGTCCTTCAACTCTCTGGAGCAGATTTTGAGGGTGTGCAGGGGTGACGGCAGTTGCAGAGGAGAGGAGAGGAGGTGAAAGTTCCATTGCACAAATGAAGCCTGCCTATTACAAGTCAAGAAAGGCTTAACTGCCTTAAGATCTCCATGGAGAGCTTTCTCTGCAATTCTCTTTTGACAATTCGGTTGATAGAGTTGCCAAAATGGAAGCAAGGAAACAGTCATTCAAGAGAGTTACCTGTTTTTAGTGTTCAATGGTTAATTAACTATTGTAATAATGCTTCCTTTCTGTGAGTTTGAATTATGTGAATTTTCACTTCCACTCGCATTTTCATAATTGCAAATAATGTTTAAAAATGCAGGATATTGGAATGCAGCTCCCATCAGCCTCAACTAGCATTGTGGCTAAGGGTCAGGAATGATGGGAGTTTTAGTTCAGCAATATCTAGAGGGCATCCCATTGGCTAGGCTTGTTGACGATGCGTAATTTCCTGAGACGGTAAAATATTCATTTTCCATTCTGCTAATGTAGCTTAGATAAAGTAGATAAATGTATTAATAGCCCAGGATGCCGATTCAATAGAAAGGCAAACTGTTAGCCTGTCTAGTGAATTGGCATTCAGGGCCATGAATGAATTTAACTTATGCAAATACTGCATACAAAGCTTTTTATTATGTTGAAACTTTGCAATAGGCATCTACATCCATGCTCACTTTCATGGATTGAACGAGTTGTTGCGCGCTTTCTCTCGCTCTGTGTGTATGTGTATCACAAAGTATTACTGTGACTTCAATCTCACAATGCTTATTATTCAGTCATTAATTTACGTACTTGTCCGAATTAAGTTTTTATGCATTCATTGGAATAGCAGGTATTATGTATGTGAAGAATAAAGCAATAAGTGATTGATCAAATAATACAAAGAGCGTTCTCTTGAAAATACAATTCTGCCCGAGACATAATTAATCTGTGAATATATAAGTAGGGGGTTGATTGCAAAGTAATTAAAAGATCACCTTTACTTTCCCCTTTCCAGCTGCTGCCTATCTATTTCTGTCTCTCCAGGTTTTCCCTAGTTTACTATTCTCTTTTGCTAAACTAACTTAACACAGCCATGTGTCCTGTTCGTTTCTTTAAAAAACAAACACCAAAACCCTAGCATAATTGTTCTTTAAGCCATAGACTTTGCTGTTGCTCACAGATAAGATGGTTATGGATTACTGTACTATTGGCCTGCGTTACCATATTTTTCTGTGTATTGGACAAAGTTTTTTGACTCAAAAATCATGTCAAAAAACTGAGGTCGTCCAATATACGGATAGTAGCATGGGGGGGGGAGAGAAGCTGTGCACCGCCAGTCAGCCAGTTGGTGGGAGTGCGGCTCCCCCCGATGCTACAGCGAGCGGGGAGCGATCTGGGGGGTGCTTCCCGCTCACAGCTGCATGGGGGGGAGAGGCTCAACAACTTTGGGCCATCTCCCCTCATTTTCTTAAAATTAAGTCCCGCCCAAATGGGGGGGAGGTGGTCTTATACATGGGGGCGACTTATGGATGGATAAAATACGCTAGTTGCTATGTTAAGTTGGAAGCTGAAGTCGACACTTGCCCTGGTTCTTAGTGCCAGGCAAAGAAGTCAAACTCCTCGTCCGGCTGCTGTCAAAGGCTTTAATGCATAATACAGATCAGTACCTGGGCAAGGGGCAGGTTACAAGGTAAGGCAGGTACATAAATGGTATATATTTGGCCAGCAGCAGAGCATTTGCCCACACAGCCCAGGGTGGGTGTGCTCCCAAGGGGGGCATGGCGCAGAAGGTGCTCTCCCAGGCACGGGATAGCTGCTTGGGTGCCCAGGGCGGCGTGAGAGCCCTGCAGCCGGGGAGGAGTGAGCCGCCTATGGCGGACATTTGATGCGCTGCCTACCCGTGACTCCCAAGCCTCCACTAATCTGTCAAAATGAACGGCGAAGGGGGGAATGCTGCTGGCAAAGTGGCGCAGCTCCCCCCCTTTACCCTGACGATTCGGGGTAGGCTTGGGAGTCGTGGGCGGGTGGTGCGCCAAATGTCACCCCCCCCCCTCAGTGAGGGCACCCAGGGTGGTGGGCATCCGGGGTGGTCCACCCCCATCGCCCCCCTTCCTGTGCCCCTGCATTTTGCTAAACACAACTTGAGATGTTGATCCAACCGGTGACATGACAGCTGCATCTTCTTTTTGAAGAGCAGGGCTAGCACAGCATTAGTATAGGAAGTAGCCAAGTTTAGGGCTGGGCGCTATATTGTTCAAAACCAGCTTGAAACCCATATCACGATATCGGTTTCATAGTTTTTTTGTGACCTGGCAATATATCGCGAATCACAATGTGTGTTAGGGCTGGATGGTATAGATAATCCAAAACCCGTTTCAAGTCCATATCGTGATATTGGTTTAATGGTTTTTTTGACCTGGCAATATGTTGTGAATCGTTGCTGGCATGACGTTTGTTTATTCATTTTTTAAAAGAATCCTACTGAAGATTTTTAGTTCTAAAATCCAAAGGCGTTTATAAAAAAGGTAATAAAAAGCAATATATCAAAAAAAAGAAGAATACTGAAAAGGAAGAAAATACAAAATGGAATACTCATGATCGTTACAGAACACAATGATATAAAAAAGAGAAAGAGGGGGGGAAACAGAAAAAATAACTAAGATCATGGAAAAGAATAGACAAAAAGAATTCCCGCCTCCTTATCTGACAATTATTTGTAGCAACAGTTATTCAAAATATTTAACATACTCATTCCAGAATAGTTTTTTCCGGTCTGCAGGATGTAACTTTCCCCAAATTTATTTCACAAGCCCAGCCTTTAATTTGTAGTCACTCAGACAGTGCAATATGGCTGTTGTAAAGTCCTTCTAGTAATCCAAATTGATATTTATCCAGTTTCTATATAAAATTTATTGTAAAGCCCTTTTAAACAGTTGCTGGTGTCATGTTTTAAGGACAGCGCTGCTTCTCTTCTTCCACTGATGAGCATCTAGACTTTTATAGGTTTGGAATATGAGATTAGCGCTTGGTGTTTTGTTTTGTTTTGTTTTGTTTTGTTTGTTTTTAATAAGCAGCTTCACTTTCATTGGCTCTTTAGCGAGCTCATAATTTTGAACATGCCTTTCCAGAGCTTGGATTTAATGGGCTGGTTACAGAGCGATGCAGCAGCCTTGGGGCTTTGATGTTCTGGACTTTGCCATGCGCCCCATTGCTTCTGCCATTTCTCCCGATTTATAAAGAGGCTGCCGGTTGATTCCGTTCCTTGAAACCCATATCTCCTCCCATATTTGCAGAAATATCAAGAAATGGCAGAGAAAGCGAAAGAGAAGTTTGCCGCCGCCGAAAAGAGGCAGGAGCAGTTGCTCTTTGAGAACTCGCACTTTAAGACCATGTTGACTCAAAACCAAAAAGAGCACATGTCTCTTCTGGCGGCGTGCGCGCTGCTTTCTGGAGCCTTGTATGCGCTCTACAGTCGCTCGTGTGCCTTATCGACCCAAAGGGACTTCCTCCAAGATCAAGTCAACACCTGTGATGTTTTCAAGCAAGAGATCCGGACTCTGGCCAACGTTTTGTCCGAGGCCGAGGAAAGGAAGCCGAGCGACGGCCAGGTGAAGAAGCAAAAACATGGCGGCAGCATGATCCACCTCTTCCGCAAGGGCGTCATTGCCGTGCTGGCAGCCAAGAGGCTTCAGCTGTTGGGCCAGTCTTGCAGCTCCCTTTTCTCCTGGGTGGACAGCTTCAGAGAAGGCATAGGAATCTTAGTCTGTGCAGGAGACTCCAAGGATGTGCAGAACCTGTCAAGTAAGATAATCAGCCGGTGATTTATATGTTTGGTGTCAAACAGTACTTTCAGTACTTAAATAACAATTATATTATGCCAAGGCAATGGGGGACATAGGCTTTATAATTTGAGGGGGGAAATTAAGTTTAAGCTGTTAGACCAAATTTAGCGTGTTAATTAAAAGAGCCCCAAACCCCCAGAGACGGTGTTAAATACACAGGAAACACACACACACCCATCTGAACTGATGGTAAACTGAATCTGGATTGACTGTGACCCATTGCGGATCTGATTGTGTTTAAGAAATGCAGAGTACGCTTTTCATGTGGATTCAGCTCAGGCATAGGCAAACTCTGCCCTCCAGATGTTTTGGGACCACAATTCCCATCATCCCTAGCTAACACGACCAGTGGCCAGGGATGATGGGAACTGTAGTCTTAAAACATCTGGAGGGCCGAGTTTGCCTATTCCTGCTTCAGGTCTCCATTCCATGGTTTCTTGTTCCGTAGTATGGCATAGTATGATACCTGCACCTGGGCAAGCCATGGTTATCACAAACGAGATCCCTTCAAATCCAGGGTTTGTAAACCCGGTTCATCCTCTTGTTGTGTGAGCTCTGCTGGCTGGTTTTAGCCATGGCCGTTGCTTCTCCATGGTTAAAACAATCCGTGAAGGACTTAAAGCACGAGATGGGAGCGTGCAAGCCTATGGCACGTGTCTTAACCATGATTAGGAGATCAGGCTATTGTGTTGTCCCACGGAGCACTGTACCAATAAGATCATGGAAGTTGTTTTATGGTAACCACAGGGAAAGCTTTTTCAGTTGTAATCTATGGTTTGGCATATCTGAATTGAACTGCCATGAGATTAATAATTGGGACGTTTGCAGATTTTTAAGAGTTAGTGTAGCATGAGCGTAGCATAAGAGCACAGGAAGTTCCTTATCCCAAGTAAGGCCTCTGGTCCATCTTGCTCAGCCCTGTCTATCTGACATCAGCAATGTCTAGGCAACATGATGATACGCAATAGACAATCTTTTATCGAATTCCTTCAAACCATAACAAGTCAAAAATTGAAATCTTTAGTCTCAAAGTCTCTGAAAATGTTTAAATGAAGCAAGGTACCAGACTTTGTACGATGAAAGACAAGCTGTGAAGCTTTGTGTATTCAGCAAATATGATGTCCGGAACAGTGATTCCGGATATTGACTACTGTTTCGTAGAATTCTTTGTCAGCATGGTGGGAGGGTATAGAATTGCTTCATAAACCCATCTTATTTCGATTGAATGCATGTAAATGAAAAAATCAAATACTGTGGAACTGTGCTCATGTAATAATGTAGTCATTGTGTTTTCCCAGCCCACCATCATGTGCTCTACTTCTAACCTTCCCCGGGTTGCTAAAGGGTGTGAGCTACAGATTAGAAAGTCTCTGGGTTAAATGTCTCCTGATCTATGAGCTTCCTAAATGCTCTTGAACCACTGTTCTTTCAACTTCAGTTCCACATCTGCAATATTGGGGTAGTCGTGGCGACTAGACAGTGGGACGTTTTCAACCCTGTATATCTTATTTTTATTGAACAGCTTTGGGTTGGAGACATTACAGTGGTGCCTCGCAAGACGAAAAGAATCCGTTCCGCGAGTCTCTTCGTCTTGCCTATTAGCGGCTTAGCGGATTAGCGTATAAGCAGCTAAAACATGGTACAAACATCTTTGAGTAAATGTGTGGTTTTTGCAAATAGCCTCCAAATCTGAGTGATTGTTTAGCAATCTCCCTCGCCGCAAATGTGTTTTAATCTAATACTATGGGATACCATTGAATTGTTTTCACTTTTTTGTAATGCAGAGCAACAGAAGGAACACGTCCGTTCTCTTCAAGCGCTCAATTGGCTTACCAGTCCTAGTCTCCTTGCCGCTGTCCTCAGTTCAATGGTTGAGCTACAAGAAGTGGTTAACAAGACAGGTAACGTCTTCCGTTTTTTCTGCTGATCATATCCTAGTGTCAGGGGTTCAGGGAGAGAGACGCAGAGTGAGGGGGAAGGATTCCAGACTGACGAGGAAGAGGATGACAATGACCCAAGATTGTCCATGAGTCCGTCCAGTGAATCGGAGGACTCCCAAAAGGGAGCCCCTCTGGTCAAGCCAAGGGGAGCTAGAGGGGGAAGCAGTCAGGAGCAGGGAAACGAAGGGGGAACCCCCAGTGGGAGTTGGAGAGCGAGACCGGCTGCTCCGCTGGAACGGAGTGAGGGGGGAGGAGTGACCAGTGTGTCAGAAGGAGCAGAACAGGAAGCAGAGAGGGGAAGGAGATCAGGGCCAAACGTCCTGCCGGAAGGGGAGGAAAGTAGTATTGAGGGCAGTGTAACTGTCGAAGGGAAGGTCAGGAGCAACGTACGCGCGCCAAGTTCAAAATGGGAGGCGCGCGGAAATGAAGAGAGTCCTGGGGAGGAGCCTGGTCCCAAAGCCCGAAGGAGGGGGGAGGAGGCGGCAGAGGATTCAGCCTCTGGAGAGTCCCGAAGGGAGAGAACACAGGGGGGCAGAAAGACCCTGCGGAAAAGGAAAGAGAGAAAGAGGTGGACCAGTACAAGCCTCTTAAACTGGTGTCGAGGCGGGAGTGACTCAGAGGGGACTTCAGCGGTCTAAGGGTAACAGACGTAGGGTCACGGACCTCGGATGTAAAGCTACTAATGTTCTTCAATAAAAGCTTTTGTACATAAGCTGGAGTGGACTTTGGTCTCTTGTGAGCTGGGACCACGGGTGACTCTGACACCTAGGTATCTTGAATCTTCAAACAATACGTTTGGGGCAAATGGTACATTTTCCCTGCTAATTATAAGCAGTAAACTGTAGCATCTAGTCTGGTGGGGTGATCCTGTAGAGCCAGCCCACCATTGTACATTTCCAGGCACAATTCAAAGTGTTGGTGCTGACCTTTAAAGCCCTAAATGGCCTCGGCCCAGTAGACCTGAAGGAGCATCTCCACCCCCATTGTCCAGCCCGGACACGGAGGTCCAGCTCCAAGGGCTTTCTTGCAGTTCCCTCACTGCGAGAAGCAAAGTTACAGGGAACCAGGCAGAGGGCCTTCTCGGTGGTGGTGCCCGCCCTGTGGAACGCCCTCCCATCAGATGTCAAGGAAATAAACAACTATCTGACTTTTAGAAGACATCTGAAGGCAGCCTTGTTTAGGGAAGTTTTTAATGTTTTTGATGTTTTATTGCTGGGGTCGGCAACCTAAGGCTCATGGGCCACAAGAAGCCCATGGGGGTCATTTAACCGGCCCATAGACCCCTGCTGCAGGCTCGGTGACCCCCACCACCTGCCAGTGCACCACGCTAAACCGGCATGGAGCAGAGCAGAGACTGCCTTCCGATTAGCTGCAGGAAGTGTCCCATTAGCTGCAGGAAGATCCCAGAAATAGTACCTCAGGTTAAGAACTTTGCTTCAGGATGAGAAGAGAAATTGTGCGGTGGCAGCGGGAGGCCCCATTAGCTAAAATGGTACCTCAGGTTAAGAAGGGACCTCCAGAACGAATTAAGTTCTTAACCAGAGGTACCACTGTATAAGGTGGCTGAACATGGTCTTAGCTATATGCTGTCAAGGATTTCAGATCCAACAAGGCAGAAATTGTTAACTGGTTGCCTCAGCATCTCGACTGTCCTTGGTATGTGGATACTTCTGCACTCTGGTGACGACCATGAGATTGAATCCACTTACGCCATTGCTTGTGGTCCTCAGCCAGGGGTTGCGTTTCCCTGAAGCTGGTGTGGCACATCTCCCGAGCCACATGCTACAAACCATGAGAAAATACTAAACATCTTCAGGTAACAATTGCAGCATGCACCCTGATTCAAGGAACAACACAATTGTTCCACGAACTCAAGGGAGCTTTGGGGTTTAGCTTTCTTAAACAGCAACCAATTGTGCTTGACCACATCTTTTGACTTCCAATCAGTTTAATATGGCTTGGTAGTCCAACAAGAAAGAAAAATCCTGTTGGGTCTATCGAGTTCCACGGCTGCACCCAAAGTATCTCTTTGGACCCAAGGCTTAGAATTCATTTTTACATGAGTGTCGACATTTAGCCAGTTATAACAGTGGCGCTTAGAGGAAACAAGCGTGTAAGATTTATTTGAACGTATTGTGATCACTTGGAGATTAAGCTGAGTTTTTGAACTTTTGGACACACAAACATTAGTAAAGACTCAAGTCCTTCCTTCTTGTTCTGTTTTGCTAAAAAGCAAAGGAAAAAACAAAACACCAGACATCCTTCCCGTTGTCACTGGAGTAATCTTTGTCACTTTTCATTGGTTTTTGCTTCATTTGTTTAATAAAGACTTGCTTGCTCTTTGCACTGTAACTGTGTTTGTGCAGGACAATTCTCACACGCTCATCACCGCATAAATTATTTAGTGCTTTTACTGTAATTCCTTGATAGTCTGTGGCCAGGTACTCAGAGTATATATATTCTTTTCCCTCCGGTTATAGATACAGCAGAATGCAGTACCATGTGGAATTGAATTGTATTCTCATTTCACCTTTCAAAGCCGTGAATGATTCTATCCCCGCACATTTCTTTGTTTTAGTCAGAACCATTATTCATTAAAATTTAATCAGAGGTGATGCTTTGCTTTTAGAAACTGTGTGCTTTCCCATCCTGGAAATATTTTTATTTTCTTAAAAAACCTCTCTGGCAATCTTGGGGGGTGGGGGAAAGAAGACTGGTATAGCATTAGCCCGAATGTTATGTGTATATATAAAGTTCAGACTTCTAATTTTAAATAACAGAGATAGAATACAATGCATTATGTAGGGACGTGAGTGGCGCTGTGGTCTAAACCACTGAGCCTCTTGGGCTTGCTGATTGGAAGGTCAGCAGTTCGAATCCCTGCGACAGGGTGAGCTTCCCTTGCTCTGTCCCAGCTCCTGCCAACCTAGCAGTTTGAAAGCATGCCAGTGCAAGTAGATAAATAGGTACTGCTGTGGCGGGAAGGTAAATGGCATTTCCGCACGCTCTGGTTTCTGTGACGGTGTTCCGTTGCACCAGAAGCGGTTTAGTCCTGCTGGCCACATGACCTGGAAAGCTGTCTGTGGACAAACGCCAGCTCCCTCAGCCTAAAAGCAAGATGAGCGCTGCACCCCATAGTCGAATTCAACTGGAGTTAATCATCCAGGCATCCTTTACCTTACAATGCAGTCTATCAAATGTTTTTATACCAATGGCACTTGATAATTCAAACTACAACTCTGGCCAAGAAAAAATAAATGGAAACAAAATTAAAACCATAGTCTGGTTTCACCAGCCTCTACATACCCCAAACCTCTGATTCCACATCATGGCTAAGAGCCCCCCACAACTATTTTTACATGCCCAATGGGGGTTTAATATGCACTGCTCGAAGAACAGCCCCTCTATCCTGCCCCATGAAGCATATTTCTGAAACCAAGGGGACTTTCAGTGTAATATGACATGTGAGCTGTCATTATCAAAATGATTTTTTTTCCTAAATAAAAAAATCCCAGTGGGGATTATATCCTGGGGGGGGGGGGGCGTACCTGAAGTAGTTATTTGGAACCGTGCCCAGGCGCAATGTTGATACAGAGAAACCAATGATGGTCTTACTGTGTCACATAAAGTACTTTGATTCCAGTTGTATCCTACTTTATATTAGTTCAAGTGATCCTTTGGCTGCAGATGAAAATAATATTTTTGGAGTAGTACTCCTATTCTATTTTGCCTGAAATCCTTTGTTTTTGTTCTCACAAGCAAAGGGGAGAAAAAAAGATGGCTTGCTTTAAAAATGTGCCTCGATAGGCTTTTTGCTTTAAACTTCAGAACAAATATTTTAATTCTCTGCAGCAACAGGAGATCTGGTATTCTCCTGAATGTAAATAAGCTCTGCCATGGTTGTCATCTTACCCTGATAGTATCGTAAGACAAGTAATGACAGATTAAGACCTGACTTGCAGAGGGAAAACTAAATTACAAGACTTTTATTAAGGCATAAATAAACCTATTAACCGTTATCTGGAATACCAATTAGTAGTAGGAGCACTGACAATTTTATTTATCAACATTAAACACAATTATTAATTACAGACCTGACGAATCTAGCAGTAAGCAGAACATGTTGGGTGTGCTGGGGCCTTAGGCCCATTATATGAGAAGGATGATTACCAAAATCCATTGGGGAAATAAGTAATTGTAGTTGTAAAATTTTAATTGCCTTGGAATAAGGTAAATTATATTCTCTTGTCTTGGAATATAAATAGTGTGGCATTAAGGTACCAAGCCTCAGTAGTTTTAAGCAGCAAATGATTTAGACATCTAAGCTGTCAAGAAAGAACGGAAAACAGTTATAAATTTGCTTCAGCGACTTACCTTCTACTTTTGAATCTGTAACACATTCACTGATATTTATAAACGGTTATTAGTCTGCTTATCCAACAGGTCTGGCGTGTCATATATTGCAACCTGTGGATTAATGCAAGGAAGACGAAGAAAAAGATGCACTATTAGAAGAGAGCAAAAGACCAATTCTCATTAGCAAAGCCATTATTTCTCCTGTGGCAATGTCTGTCCGTGCATATGGATGTACATTTTCACCAGAAGTTGAGAGAATTGTTTGTCGTGTGCAAATGTGGAATTGGAGAGATTCTCTTTCGTCCACCAGAATTGCCCTGTTGCAGATTGGTGTTAGCCAACATAATTTTTATCTAAAGAGTTACAGTGAACCATGTCCCAACACGGAATCAAACAATTACCTATGTAGACAATAGACTACTCCTCCTCTTGGAGTATTTTGGGGTTGGTTGGTCTACACAGCATTTTATGTAGAAGTTTTTGGGGGAAACCCTCTGCAAGAAACAGTGGGATTCTGTTGAACAATCATGCACTAAGGAGCATGAGCTGCAAAGCCTCCAACATTTCACAGATGAAAATAGGGACATCCTATTCAATAATAATAATAATAATATATGCTGACTGGGTTTCCCCAGCCACTCTAGGCAGTTTCCAACATATATAAAAACATAATAAAGCATTAAACATTTTTTTAAAAATCCCTATATAGTGGTACCTCGGTTTTTGAGCATCTCAGAAGCCAAACTATTCGGAACCCGAACGCCGAAAACCCAGAAGTAATTGCTTCCGTTTTCAAACACGCCTCAGAATTCGAACAGCTTCCACTGTGTGTTTTTCTGTTTTTCCCATTGACTTTGCCAACCACCCTTTGCACCTCAGTTGTCAAACGTTTTGGAAGTCAGAACTGTCTTCTGGAACGGATTACGTTCGACAGCCGAGGTACCATTGTACAGTGGTACCTCGGGTTAAGTACTTAATTCATTCCGGAGGTCCGTTCTTAACCTGAAACTGTTCTTAACCTGAGATACCACTTTCGCCAATGGGGCCTCCTGCTGCTGCCACGCTGCCGGAGCACGATTTCTGTTCTCATCCTGAAGCAAAGTTCTTAACCTGAAGCACTATTTCTGGGTTAGCGGAGTCTGTAACCTGAAGTGTATGTAACCTGAAGCATATGTAACCTGAGGTACCACTGTACTGGCCTGCCTTCAGATGTCTTCTAAAGGTTGCATAGTTACTTGTCTCCTTGGCTTGGAGGGGTTTCATATCTCCATACCCTCCAACATTTTTCTGATGAAAGTAGGGGCGTCCTAAGGAAAAGCAGGACGTTCTGGGATCAAATCAGAAACCGAGACGGTTTCTGTAAATCTGGGACTGTCCCTGGAAAATAGGGACATTTGGAGGGCCTGGAATTACTCAGAATTATCAGCAGGTTTCCTCAGAAGTAAGCACCTCTGTGTTCCATAGGATTCAGTCTCTAAGTTGCATAAAACTGGAACCTTTGGTTATTTCCATATTGGGGGTATGGAGTTCTGTATTGTGTTTCACTGTTTCCTATACGAAGCACTTCCATAATTTATATGTACTCAGTGGGAGGCAGGCCCAAACCCACTTGTTTAATGGATTTTGCTTCTTTCCCTTCTCAAGATCTGAATTCGTGGCTTTCCGGACATTTGCTTATCAGTGCGGCAAGGAATTCTTTTTCAAAACTCATGGACAAACTTTTCATCATGATGGAGTTTGCCGTATCAGACGGCCGCCAGAGCATTACCTACATCGAGAAAGACACCTTGGTTCAGAGATTGGCTCGCGGGCTCCATAAAATAAACGCTCAGGCTCTTAAAGCGGACATCAATGATAGAGCCCCCGCTACGGTTTGTATGAAAGCAATTAGCATACAACAGCTACTGTGCTCGGAGAATTTGCTTTCAGGTGGCTGTGGGTTTTTTATTCTCTGCCTCGCAATACTTAGTTTGTGTAGCACCAGAGTGTTCTGCCTTAAAAGTAAAATTGGAAAATTACAAGAAAGGGAGTGTATTTTTCAAACCGTATCTAGCTTTGATATTCTCTCTCTCTTTCTTTCTCTCTTGTTTTTAAAAACAAAACAAAACTTCGTTTCCAGTCATTAGCACTCAAGGCAAGGCACAATCTTCTTTTTAAAGAGCAGTCCATGATTTTAATTGTAAAAGTGCTTTAAGTATCACTTATTGCATACTTGGGTTGTGCATTACTACAAAAGTGCATGTGCTATATATACAAAAATACGATAAATGTTTCCTCAACATGGACCTCTGCCTTGTTTTGAGTTTTGGAATATATCCTCTGTTTGTACATATTGCTTCAGGAGTATGCAATAGTAGCTTTCAGAATGTTTCACTTTTCTGGGTGAATTCAGAAAACATGCTTCATTTTAATTTCCCCATGCTTTAAGTGCTATTGATTTATTGCCTAATCAGCGCAGCTAACAATATTGTTTCCTCTCTCCCCCCCCCCTTTTTACTACCAGAAAAGCATAGCATTCTTGCAGAGGCAAATATTTGAATTTACACAAAGGCTACATACAGCAGAAGTGGAACGGCGGTCACTCCGCTTAGAGCTGACAGAATTCAAACGGAATTTGAATGAGATGAGAAACGAGGCTGACAAAGCCCAGAGCCTGCAAGAGCAATTAAATGCATTTAAGCAATCTGTAAGTATATTTGATTTAGATGGGGGGGGGGGAATAACCCTCATCTAAAGGAGAGGTTTCCTTTTGCTCCGTTTTCACTCAGCCTTCCTTAGAAAACCAAATAATAAAATCCATCTATTCTTGCATTCTCTCTCTCTCTCCCCCCTTCCTTCCACTCTGCCCATGCTCACACAAAAACCATGTCTTGTAAATGTCTCCCTGCTGTGATTCAGGTATATTAAAAGCGGAGAAACAAGTGGTTCTTTCCATATGATTAGTTCCTTATGCTGCAAGATAAAATAGGTTGAGTAAATAATGATGTTTGATCTGTCAACAAAGCCAATTCCCTCCTCCCCGCCTCCAGTTCCTTAAATATTATGCTTGTGCTGCTGGAGAAGTGAAGTCTAAACGCTAAAATTGCATGTTAGCATCACTCAAGCAAAGTGATCTATGTATTCATTCTGCTTTCCTTACCAGCCACGTCGCTACCAACTGTTGAAACGCTCAACGGAATAAGTGCTGTTTCACATTTTATAAGATACCTATGTGTCGAGACACTTCCGTGTTAGCACATACTGATCTACGTTAGAGTAACCCTGTTGTACGACAGTCACAATGAGGGTTGGGGGGATAGGGAGTGCGGTAGCTGTGGGAAGCCGTGGGAAATGGCAGCCATTCATGGGATTCCCAGAAGGTGTGTTTGTAGTGAAAGTTCCACGTGTGCAGTTGTCACCAGTGGCAACCTGACCTCGTGTTAAACATTAATTTGGAGTGTCTCCCACACCAAAATTCTGTAACGGGTGAAAAAAGCCTTCAGGGGCCTGGTGGTCTTGTCACTTCCTCAGTGGTCTGTAAAGGCTTGGTGGATCTGTAGGATTCATTCAGCTCGTTAGTTGCCTTGACCATCTTTCTTCCCTTTGAGAAATAATGTAATTTCTTAAAGAAAGGAAGGTGGTGCATTTTTTAAAAAACAACAACAACAAGGAAAACAAGGAAGTGTAAAATGCATACAAGATAGTAATTGCTTTACCTCAAACTATTTCACATGTGTTCATTTCTAATATACCTGATTTTTGGTATTCTTCCCCCCCCCCCATTAATTTATATCTGGCACATATGTAGAAATCCCCCCCCCACTCAGTAGATAGAGATGGGGAATTACTCTTCTGTATCTTGACCTCAAATCTTGGATCTTGTCCCAACTTTAACCATAGTTTTTAATTAGACAAAACGGGCTCTACCCTTTATCTGTTTTGGTTTATTAGGTTGTCTTTTGCAATATTTAAATTGGCAAAAGTGCATGGGCACCTGTTCTTTTTCTTTTTCTTTTTTACTGGAACAGTTTATTTTGTCCTGTTAAATAAGGCAAGGTGTTTCAAACTCAAAACAAAGAACTTCCCGTATTATACTCTAAAGGAACATGTAATAAAAAGTTGCCTTCATACATATACAAACTAAGGATTCCAATCCATTCTAATATGTACAGTACTAACCAGACAAATCTCTGCAAAAGAGAAATTTCAAGTTGCATTGGGTATGATGTGCTAACTTCATTAGAAAACATTAAAGCGACTAACTTCACATTTAAGTCTCACACAGAACCGACAGCAAACACTTGATTTAGGGTGGTAGGAAGAAAAGATGGCAGCTTATGTGTTTATGGACCCATCAACCATGAGAATGAGATTTCACAAGTATATGAATACCTTGCTTTAAACACTGTTTGCTCTGGACAGCATTCTTTCAGAACAAGTCCCTAAAATTACAATCTGGGTGATAGATGGAGGGATATATTCCTGCAGAAGAATTCAAAATGAGAGCCGGAGTCCTTGATTAGGCTGAATTTATGGAAGATGGCTTGCTGATGCTGAAGTACAATAGCAGGATTGCTTTCTTCCCCCTAAAACATTTCACATATTGCAGTCATTGGTCTTGGCTTGGCCTGTATGTATGGCTCTGAGCTTAGGCGTTATGTTTGGAACAATGTAGGTACCTTTGTTCAAATCAGCTCCTTTCGCAGAAATAATTTTCTGACCTCTTTTTGATCAGGAAAAAAAGCTTCCCTTGCGCTTGTACTTCCGCACCAGGTTTCCAAGGGAATCTGGCGAATAAATATCGCAGGGCAATTTAGCACGGCATAATGGTCCCGACTAAGACAAGATCTATCGAGTGTTTTTCAAACTTTTGCATTAGAATGTTGCATATTGGCAAGTGGGAACGCTGAGAGTCGAGTGTATAAAACAAAGCCGCTGTTTCATGACAGGACACAATTTATTTCCTTTATCAGAAATTGATCACCCGCGAGAGGTTTGAAAGTGCATGTGAAGAACTAAATAATGCATTGCTACGAGAGCAGCAGGCACAAATGCTTTTGAACGAACAGGCACAACAGCTTCAGGAGCTGCAGTATAAACTGGAAGTGCATTCCTGCGAAGAAGCAGACAAAAACCAAACTCTAAGCGAAGCTGTAAAGGTAGGACCTGCCTTTCAGCATCTAAATGAAGATGCTATTTTCGCCTCAGTGCAAGACTTGGGTTTTGCAGCGCTCAGGAGAATACCTGATGGAGAGCACGTTCAGGCATTTCAGTGTGAATTTGGGTTTCCAGGTGGGAAGGTATCCTGAACCCACTTGAGTAGAGGAAATGCTTTGACCCAGAGGGGATTTAGGAGAGCACGACAGATTCAACCCGCACTGGGTGCTGAGCCGAGAGGGTGCCATAGTGCCGGTTTTACATACAGTGGTACCTCTAGTTATGAACTTAATTTGTTCTGGAGGTCTGTTCTTAACCTGAAACTGTTCTTAACTAGAGGCGCGCTTTCGCTAATGGGGCCTCATGCTGCCGCTGCGCCGCCGGAGCACGATTTCCGTTCTCATCCTGGGGCAAATTTCTCAACCAGAGGTAACTCTTCCAGGTTAGCGGAGTTTGTAATCTGAGGTGTTTGTAACTCGAGGTACCACTGTATAAGCTAAACAAGCTATAGCTTAGGGCCCCGTGGGCCCCCCAAAAAAAATTTAAGGGGGAAAAACCTGGATGTACATTTCCAAAATATAAGATAAAAAATAAATAAAATAAAACCTACCTACAGCAACAGTGTTTTGTATTGTGTAGGCTCCTATGATGTAAGTCATGGACCCCGCCTGCTAGCCTGCTCCCTAAAATATCACTGGTTTGCTCATTTCTATATATAGGGTGCCTACATTCTGCATGTGCTTGAGATACCTGTTAGGTCCATAAATTACCATATAGCACATGTTCAACACAAAAAACAGTGGCAATTTGTTGTTGATAAATGACAGCTGGACATCTAAAGGGCCCCATTACCTTCAGTAGCTTAGGGCCTCATCAAACCTAAATCCAGCCCTGCCTCCGTGCGCCCATTGTAAGGTGGGGGTATTTTGGCGTTGGTCAGGGGCACAGCTGAGATTTTAAAGCCCAAAGTCCACAGTTGCTTTGACCCCAAATGGACAGCGGTATATTGCCCCCTCTTTAAAAATTAAGGAATTTAAGCCCGCGGAAGAAAATAATATGCAGTTTCTGCCTATTCATGTGCTCAGGAAAGGAACAGAAGCTCGGTCCACTCCAGCAAAATGAGCACAGGGAATTGTGCTTAGGAGTTCACCTCAAACCCAGTTTCCTTCTTCCAACAATTGCCATAGCACCCTTTACACAAGCCACGGAGTGGTTTGCAACAGAGTCAAACATTCATATGCAATTGGGCCATGCCGCCCCCCCTCCCTGCCCCCCCTGCCCCCCCCCCCGGCAGCATGCAACAGGAGCTGGTGATGGTTTTTCCTTCTGTGTTAAAATTAAATGTGCAGGGCCGCAGAAGGTTCATTGCTGCGACTGTGGAAGCCTGAGTACAGCCTGTTCAACAGTGAGAATGCTACTGTTTCTGGGACATGAGTGCCACTAATAACATGTTTTTGTGGTGCAGAGATATAATGAGACTCTTCGCTGTTTTTCGCCCATTGAAAAAATGGATTCTGAATCCATCCATATGAGGAAGATACTTAAGATGCCTTCACTATTAACACTAAGCCAGACCATGGTTTAGTGTGAACCTATGGGCTCCCAGGGAGGAGACTGCAGCTGCTTTGCTTGTCCCCAGCAGCTAAGTTGAGATTTGGCATATTGCATTCTCCAAACGAAAAGGTAAAGGGACCCCTGACCGTTAGGTCCAGTCGTGGCCGACTCTGGGGTTGCAGCGCTCATCTCACTTTATTGGCCGAGGGAGCTGGCGTACAGCTTCCGGGTCATTTTCCCAGCATGACTAAGCCGCTTCTGGCGAACCAGAGCAGCGCACGGAAACGCCGTTTACCTTCCCGCTGGAGTGGTACCTATTTATCTACTTGCATTTTGACGTGCTTTTGAACTGGTAGGTTGGCAGGAGAAGGGACCGAGCAACGGGAGCTCACCCTGTCACAGGGATTCAAACCGCTGACCTTCTGATTGGAAAGTCCTAGGCTCTGTGGTTTAACCCACAGCACCACCCGCATCCCTTGTCCAAACATAGATCATGGTTAAGTTATCTCCCCCGTGATTATGAGATACAACCGAGAAGAAACCTTGGCTAAGCTCGTGGCTAAGGAGAAGAGAGCTTAGCTGTGAGTCTTACGTGAAACCTTGGCTTAACTGCTGTGCTGAACTAAGAGGAAAGAAGCAAAAAGGATGCACATTTCTCTCTGAGAGTCCTAGTAAATTTTAGCTTACCAGGCTGTGAGAACCAGGCCTCAAGTTCTGCAAGCATTTATTTCTTTCAATTTGCTAACGAAATGCTTCCTGTGAAACGTGATCAACATGAAAAAAGTAATCATAAATGTACATAATGTGCAATAGAAGTGCCACATAAACCAATTCATACATGTGCAAAATACTGGAGTGACATATGTTGATGATTTGTCAGTTTCCCTTTTTGCAAAATCACAATCAAGAGTTTTGCAGTGATTCCAAAGAATCCACGATTAAAAGGAAATGCTAATAAAGGCATCCGAGAATATAGTTTACAGTTGCACGTTGACCGCTTTGGTTTGGAAATCATGCAACATATATTAACAATTACGCCACATTACATTCTATTGCTCTCATCAAGAAGTTTAAAACACCCTTGATTAATTTTGAAGCTTTATCAGTTTTGATTATAATCCCATATATTTTTTATCTACCCAATGGCATATACCGTAGAGACACGCATGCTTGCCAATTATGTTTCAAGGTCATTCAGAGCTAAGCACTGTTCTTAGATTGTTGCCTTTATTAGGTGGTAAGAGATAGTCCAACTGTCTCCATTTGCAAAGAAAAAGAAGACTTGGTGCTTATGGGAACAGAATCTATACTGTTTTAGAGCTTCATGGTAATTTGAGCTTTCCCTATCCTCTAGTACTAGAAACATCTACTTCTTTCTAGAGTGTGTGGTCATTCATAGCATATAAAAAGTACATTTGTAGGTGCTATTTCAAGAGAAATTTTTTGGTAAGTTGTGTTGATTTTAAATATTTTTAAATACATAGATTTTTTCCAGGAGGCCACTCAAAGCACACCATCAGTCATAAAAAAAACTTTAAAATATATATAATATATATAATATATATAATATATATAATATATATAATATATAATAATTAAAGATAAAACACCAAACAGCAGAATTCAGAAAAGGAAGCAGCAAAACCCAAGCAAACTATGCTAAGGGGACCCAATTGTTACAGCCCAGGTTCTGAAATAATTCCATCCTAACTAGTTATCGGAAGCCTCTGGATAGAGGAGCCTGATAGGATGTTCAGGGGCAAAGAATTCCTCAAAGTCGATGGGCACAATCTACCAGGCAAAGTTGCTCCTTTGGTTTCAGTGATCATTTCCCACTGAGATAAACTAAATATCTGCAGCATTGCCTGTTCAGTTGGGCCCAACAATTAGCACAAACATTCCCCCCCCCAAAAAAATCTCATAACAATTATTAAGATCAGCTGGCAATACTCTCTAAAATTTATCATCGATGTGTTAAGTTAGGACAGCAAGGATGCATGTAAAAGTTCACTGTGCTTATCCTTTAGCTTTGGAATACAGTGGTACCTTGGTTCTCAAACGCCTTGGTTTTCAAACGCCGAAAACCCGGAAGTGAGTGTTCTGATTTTCGAATGTTTTTTGGAAGCCGAACGTCTGATGCAGCTGTCAGCTATTGTTTCCGGGGCACTGCACCAATCAGAAGCTGTGCCTTGGTTTTCGAACATTTTGGAAGTCAAACGGACTTCTGGAACGGATTGAGTTTGGCACTTTTGTTTTTGCTATTTATTTTGCGTTTTTTATTTTTGAGGCTTTTTCAGTTCATTTGTTTTTGTGACTATGTGGAACCCAGTTCAACTACTGACTGACTGCAGAATGGATAAAAGCCCCCCATCCAAACAGTGACTATCATCTGTATAATGATATGAACTACAGAATAACAGAATGGAAGATGATTGATATTATAGCAAACTGAAAAATTATCACTGTTCTTTCCTTTTCTGATCTTTATTGTTGTTGTTTTTCGATTTGTAATGCAAATTCTACGTTATGTATCTTTTTGAATTCATCAAATAAAGGAAAATGATTGGCAAAAAGCAAGCAAGCAAGCAAGCAAGCAAGCAAACAAACAAACAAACAACCAAACAGTGACTATCCTCAGTGCAGCTAAGAATATATATATTTTTTAAATTTATCATCTCTAATACTGTCTTATTTTATAGTACAGTGCATTGATTATTGCTTTCATTTTATGGATCAATGGTGTTGTTAGAGAGTAACATTCATGTTAAATTGCTGTTTTAGGGGTTGTTTTTAAAAGACTGGAACGGATTAATCCGTTTTGCATTACTTTCTATGGAAAAGTGCGCCTTGGTTTTGGAACGCTTTGGTTTTGGAACGGACTTCCGGAATGGATTAAGTATGAGAATCAAGGTACCACTGTACTGTTCCCCCGGTGAACAGCCACTATTTCCCATAACGTCTCACGTATGAGCAGGCTTTTAGTGGCTCAATATGGCTTTTGGGGATTAGGGTGCAGTTTTAACACTTGTGAGTTGCGTGCATGGAACGTAGGGAGCCGAGTTAGACCTTTGGTCCATCTTTCTCAGCGCTGTCCACACTAAGTCATAGCAGCCTTCTAGGATTTCAAAACTGGGTCTGTTTCAGCCCTGCATAAAAGATGGGAGTTGGACTTGGGACGTTCTACAAGCAGATCAGATGCTCAGCCATGACTGCCTTATTCCATAACATGTAATGTTCTACTTAGCACTACCCAGTTAAAGAATTAACAGGTGCTGTGAGCGTTGAAGTAGCACACAGCACAACCTTAAAAGTAATGCAGCCTGGAATTTTTTATATGCTAGATTTATTTGCACGGAAGGCTGCATAATTTTAAGAATACTCAATCTGTCACCAAGGGCGTTTGAGACTTGGCAGGTGCGATAATGCCGATTATTGTGTTCTAATGTGATAACATATTTTTTTGGTATGCTTTCAAAGAGGTTTGATGAAAAGGCTAATACTCAAGTAGAATAACTGTGAATATGTTTGGTGTACATTCAGAAAATGAATCTGAAGCTCTCATTCATCGACTCCCACGAGTGTTGCCTTTTCTTTCCCCCCCAGAGAAACCGGCTAGATTTAGAATACTCAAAGGGATGATGATGTTTCCCAGCAATCGTGTTGTCACTTTGGCAAGAAGGAGCAATTCTAAACACTGTATCTATTAAATTAAAAGCTGTTGTTCATTAAAGAACATAATGTAGCTGATTATTCATTAGTGTACAAGTTAATAGTAAACTGTTAATCAAATTTATCATGTTAAAGCAAGCTAGAGAGAGAGAGATCCCTTCTGAATTGTTTGGAGACTAAATTTCATAATTCATTAATTACTTAAAGGCTTTAGTTGTTTAAAAAGTTTTGTATAATGTATATTCTCAGCGACTAAATAATTTATAGAGGCTGGATTTTAAGCTGGAATTTACACCTGCGCTTCCTTCAGTAACACAATAATTCCTGGAACACTTTGATTTTTTTTCATTCATAAAAAAACCATTAGTTCACATGCAACATGACAATGCCTTTTAACAAACATTTTTTGATAATTATCTTTTTTGCATATCTACAAGAGAATGGAGCAAGATGCATCCTTTTATGTGTTTATAGCGCCTGGGCTAACTCTTTAGAATTTTGATTTGAAAAACCTGGGACAGTCACTAACCCACGTGCCACAACCCTTCTTGTTTCCTGCTGCGCAACAGTTCTAGAAAAGTATTGCTCTTCTTTCTCAATTGGAGCACCTTTCACAAAGTTGCATCTCAGGGACGCTTTTGACATAATTGATATCCCAGGAATGACTGCTGGAAACATGCCTGTGAATCCATGTGCACGATGCCTTGTTGGAATGTATTATCCTCATAGCATGCCGAAAGGTTGGATTCTGGTCTTGGATCAATTTTTAAAATGTAGAAAGTTCTCTTAGTCCTCTCATTTCCCCTTCTTCCTTTTTTAGAGGAGTGTAGTACATTGTGTGCAAATCCATAAGTACTTTATTTTTAGCTCAAGGGCACATGAGACAGTGTGCGACATAACCCTATGTATTTTACAACGTCGTCTGCTTCATGTAAACAAATATCAAATGGTATCTTAAATACACATACAGTGGTACCTCAGGTTAAGTACTTAATTTGTTCTGGAGGTCTGTTCTTAACCTGAAGCACCACTTTAGCTAATGGGGCCTCCTGCTGCCGCCACGCAATTTCTGTTCTCATCCTGAAGTAAAGTTCTTAACCTGAGGTACTATTTCTGAGTTAGCAGAGTCTGTAACCTGAAGCGTATGTAACCTGAAGTGTATGTAACCTGAAGCGTATGTAACCTGAGGTTCCACTGTATTAGATTTCAATTATAGCTCCTAATTCTTTTCTTTTTTCATTAGTCAATCAAAGGTTCTGGTATTCCTCCTCCAAACGTTTGCAGAGATTTCATTTATTGTTTCTTTCTTTCTACTTCTACTCTGCCTTTCATCAAATGGTCCCAGGGTGGGGCACCGAATTACCATATGTACAGTGGAACCTCAGTTCCTAAACTCCTCCACTGTTGTACGTTTCAGTTCTCGAATGCTGAAAACCCGGAAGTAAATGCTTCTGTATTTCAAATGTTTTTCGGAACTTGAACGTGCGACGCAGCTTCTGCCGACTGCAAAAAGCTCTTGCAACCAATGGGAAGCCGCACCTCAGTTGTTTGGAAGCCAAATAGGCTTCCGGAACAGATTTCGTTTGAGAACCAAGGTACTACTGTCATTGAAAAACATACACCTCAAAGGCCATTCCACAACCTGGAATCACCGCCAAAAAGCCACGGCAAAGATTTTAGCTTTAATTTCTCGGGGGTTCCAGAAACTGGCTAACAAATATAGGAGTACCGGTCCCTATTTTAATGCCAGGATAAGAGATTTTCATAGATACCCTTTTAAAGATTCTTTATTTATGTATCAGTTTCATAGTATTGTAGAGTTGGAAGGGGGTCGTTGTGCTGGGCCTGGGGGTAACCCGAGTAACACGGTCCAGGTCTGGTCCCGAATCCAAGGGTTCTGTGAGGAGTCAGTCCGACAGGGCCAAGGCAGGACACGAGGCAGCAAAGCAGGCAAGGTCAGACACAGGATCACAGGCAGGTTCTGGCAAACAGCAACATTGCTCCCGCAACCTAGGGCGGGGTCCAGCAGCCTTTTATCTCTGTCGGGGTAACGGCCAGTCCTGATTCCCTGGTGACTCATCTCCCTGTTTTGCCCGAAGGCAAGCACTCTTCCTGCAAGTACTCAGGTATCTCCTTCTCTCAGACCTTAGTCTCTGCAGCTCAGGAGACGTCAGTGGGTTACTAGACCCAGGGGCCACCTCAGCCTCCCCTGACCTAACCAGCAGTGGAGCAGCTATAAGTGATGGCCCAGCTGAAGGCAACAAGGTAATCCCCGCATCTGGAGCCAGGATAGGCTCAGGCCCCTGACCGGGCCCAGCTGGTGCTTGTTGCAGGGGAACCTGTGCAGACTGGGGCTCTTCAGAATCAGGCCCCAGACTTGGTTCAGCTGCCGCCTGAGGCAGTGGATCCGGTTGAGACTCCTCTGGCTCCAAGCCTGAGCCCGAGTCCCAGACCATCACAGTCGTTTTTGGACAGTAGGAAAGATGGCTGCTGGAGACTATGGAGAGCATATTCCGCCAGAAAACTGGGATAGATTGGTGCACTCTGTATCCTTGAGTACGAATCTTTGGATGCAGATCATGGTTGTGGAGTAGAGAGCTTAACCACAATCCCCGGTTCAGAAGGTTTCGTTAAGCCAAACCTTGGTTTAGGTGTCACATTGTGCTGAACTAAAAGGACCTGATAGGAGCAAAGCAGCTGTGATCTCCCTGGGAACAGCCATGTTGGTCCTAGGCCACGATTTGTCTTAGCACAGAGGTCGGAATTTTTTTTAAGCGGCGGGCCAGTCCACTGTCCCTCAGGCCTTGTGGAGGGCCGGAGAAGCAGCACTGGGGGGAGTTGGAAGAAGAGGCAAGGGGGCAAGTAGTCCCACCCTCAGTCACTGTGCTTACCTTCCCTTGGGCTGCCACCACCACTGCTGCTCCTGCTTCTCGTGGGTAGGCAAAGGGAGCTCGTTCGCTCCGCTCTCTGGCCCCCAGGAGCACCAGGGTGGTGATGGTGGAGGGAAGATGAGCGGCGCGAAAGGGCTGGCTCCGGAGAGGGGATGCTTAAAATGGCGCTCAGCCAGCTCAGCCCAGCACCCTTCCTCCTCTAGGCAGGGCGGGGAGAAGCCAGGAGGAGGGAGGGAGGAGGCGCCACCATGGTGTGTGTGTGTGAGGGAGCGAGGGGGGAATGGAATGGAATGGCGCGGGGGGGGGGGATGGCACAGCCCAAACGAGCAGAATCCCCGCGCCGATCCACAGGCTGGATCCTGAAGGCAATTGGGCCTGATCTGGCCCACAGCTCTTAGTTTGCCAACCCCTGGCTTAGCACTACCTGCAAATGCAACCATTGTGTTGGCCTTAATTTGCAACAGCGCCTGCCCTTAGGATGGTTAAATAAGGAGATATATTTACAAACAACAACAACAAAAATAACAACAACTAATGAAAATTGATGTTTGGTTTGCCTTCTGTAGCTTTGTTGAGGGAATGCCCCTACCAAACCCTTTTTTTATTATTTATTTTCTGCTTCTAATGGGTTGTTTTTTCTTCTTCTTAAATCTGCCGCGGAAGGCTTAATGGTATTATTGCTTTTTTTGTAATTATACTAATAAACACTTCTTTCCATGACCTTGGAATTTAGACTGCAGTGGGAAAGATTTATTGACTTGTACGTTTGAGGGGGTTGGGGAATGGGATTATTTCACGAGTTAAATGCAAAGGTGTTAAACAGACGTGCACGCAGACCACTTATCCCGGTTAGTTTAAAGCTTTTATGTACCTTTAAGATTTTGTTCAAAAATACAAGAAGGCTCTTGTTAAATCCAGTTTCCTGAGAGATCTTTGTTAGAGCATTGAATCAACTACAAAGTAACTATATTACCTTGAGATGTGCAGAGGGAATCAATAGACCTATAAAGTTGTGCGGAATTTTTTTCTTAATGTTCTAAACCCTATTTTTCTGAGCAGCTTGAATATCAATGCATGGGACTTTTCTCTGGCTTCTGATACCTTCTGATATCCAAGTCCCTTATACCTAGCAGTTTTTGTTGTTATTTTAAACTAGGGAGTTACGCTTATAGGACTTGCCCTGTGGGCGTCTTTATTAACCTTAACCAACTTTTCCCATGATCTCCTTTTCCTTTTGTGCAAAGCTTTCATCTTTTTCTTTCTTTCCATAAAATTCATACCGAAATAGCTGCTCAAATAGAAATGAGACTGGATATCTTAGTCGTATGAACTCTGCGCTAATTCTGTTTGCCCTTGCTCACTTAAACAGACTTTAACATGGTTAAAGGGAGGACCTAGTAGGACTGCACACTTCATTTCCTCCTTTCCGCTACTCTTTGCCCAACCTACCACTGCACATTATCACAGAAAAATCTCGTGTTTGCATTAATCACGGTGTTTACAAAATCTGAGCATGCTACTACTGTGTCTCCAAAACAGTAGATCCAGATCTTATTGGCTGGTTCACAGCTTCATACATTGTGATGTTCCTTGTTAACTGTTGGCATGGATCCTGAGAACCACAAGTCAAACAAAGTTTGCAGAACAAGATTTTCCTGTCCGCGTTCCTGTGTCTCTGAAAAGCTTCTCTGGAGGGTTGGGTTGCTCTTCTGAACAGTGTGAGAGTGGGGGGCTGCAGCAGAAAGAGGGGATTGACCGGTCGATCGCTACCGACAGGTTGGACATGCTTGCCCTAACCCAATCCTATTCAGGAGAGTCCTGCAACCTTACAGAGACCCATGAGGGTCTAGGGAGTTACGGGTGGAGGAGAGGTACTTGGCAGGTCCTCTTCCACTTGCAGTTCTCTGATTGCAAGCCATGATGCTTTCATTATATGACTTGTGCACCTCTACGCCAGTGTGGTGTAGTGGTTAAGAGCGGTAGACTCGTAATCTGGTGAACCGGGTTCGATTCCTCGCTCCTCCACATTCAGCTGCTGGGTGACCTTGTGCTAGTCACACTTCTTTGAAGTCTCTCAGCCCCACTCACCTCACAGAGTGTTTGTTGTGGGGGAGGAAGGGAAAGGAGAATGTTAGCTGCTTTGAGACTCCTTCGGGTAGTGATAAAGCGGCATATCAAATCCAAATTCCTCTTCTTCTCAACGCAGTATTCTAATTATGCACAATATTTCAATATTCTGAACTTTTAGTTTAACTTTCAAAGTTAAATTGATTAAAATCAGATAGATAGATAGATAGATAGATAGATAGATAGATAGATAGATAGATAGACAGACAGACAGATAGATATAGCACGGAATAGTGTTTCTGTAAAGTATTTCCATATATGTAATTTCTGTGTTATTATCAGTGGTTAGCCAGATTATATTTGCTTAATAATATTTTCAGGTCAGATATGCTAATGGTTTACTTTAGATTTAATTGCCCCCCCCCCCGTAGGTTTCTTTGTTAAGGTGTTTATAAGTATTAAAATATGTTTGATACAATTTTAAAATCATATCGCAGTGTATGATCATTGCAGTGGGTGATCATATTTTTTTAAAAAAACATTTTCACTATTGTCTGCTATCTCCTGTCTTCTATGGAATATTGGCAAGCCAAATTTATTTTTAAAAGTAAAAATAAAAACACCAACTTTAGAGAACTTGCACATGTTATTTATGACAGATCTCTGACAACACTGTAATGTATGGAGGTACCTCATGATGTTTCTACATCATATGACAGAAAATGACCTGTCAATTTCCAAATGTTAAGAGTTCCAATTTTGGGGGCACATCGATTAAATTCCATCACGAAAAGATAGCCTTTGGTTGCCCCAGGAGGACTGAATTTAAAGATGGCTTAGCAGGAAAAGGTGAATCCAGGGCTTGAGTCCGTATTCTAGAACAAAAGCTTCCACTGTGGTAATAAAGTCAGTTTTCTCTATAGGCAGGATTCTTGCTTAGTATTCTCACTTAATAGTCACGTCATGAGTCACCTGACTCCTGGGACAAATTCACTGTAAACAGGATCTTGTTATAATTGTAGTGGGAAGTGAGTTTTTGCCCAAAAATTCAGAAGATATTCTGTTTGTGAAATTTCCTTTATAAAAAAATGCACCTCCCAGCTCTTCCTCCCTAAGCTTGTCTCTCACTTCCAAGGGATAATTGGAGCGCAGGATAGCATTGCACTATTGCCAAGTTTGATATTAGTATTATTTTAATTTCAAAACATTTTGCCAGCTAATACAGCGAAAGCGAAATGTGGCTAATGTTATCTGAAGCTGAGCTGGGGTGGCATTGAAACGCACTTTGAACCTGGCTCTGGTTCAGCAAGACTTGCTCATTTATATGCTTGGCTATTTTGTCTTTAACAATATAATGTGTTAAATATAATGTGTCTTAAGGCCCTTTGCATTTCCAAACGAACACTCTCTGCGTCTGCACAATGCTGTAGGCCGGCAGTAGGTGGGCGTTTTGTGTTTTTGTTGTTGTCCTGCTCTCTTTTATCCAGCTTCAACTTTCCAGCGGTTCAAATTTGTCTACGACAACGCTTCCAAGATAAATGCGCTATCGGGCTTTGAAATTTTCCTATTTCTCTAAATATTAAGGCCCAGGGAGCAAAAAAAAAAAAAAAAAGAAGAAGAAGAAGAGAAAGGGCTGTATTGTGGATTAAGTGAAATATCTCAAGGCTGTGCTTTTCTGATAACTGAACCTGAAGTGACCTTTCTCAGACACAATTACAGAGCTGTATGTTTTTCCTTTAATTTCATCAGGGGTTTAATTAGTATACAAATAAAACTTCTCTTATCTTCCTCTCTACCTAATTGGCTTGTCTTCGCTTATATATGAAGCATGTGAAAGTGGGCTGTAATTAGGGTGACCGTGTTAACCTTTTTCCCTCAGACGTACTCCTGCCTCCAGGCCCGAAAACAGGGCTTTGGATTATTGCTTTGCAATCACGGCGCGTCTCCCATAGGCTTTCTCATGAGCAGAAGGGCTTTGGGTGCCGCCGCTTCCCACTGCTTAACGGGGAATCTTCATTCTTCTCCCCTCTAAATGTTTATTGATTATCTCGCCGTTCCACACTCAGCCTCCAACAACTTAATATCAGGTGACAGTCAGGAGAGTTCTCCAAGTAATTAGAGTTGAGCATTGGGGGAACAATTAGGACCAGAGTTATTAAACTTGATTTATCCTATTCTCCCCTGAACAGTTTCTTGGATATCAGAACATCGCGCTTTTCACAATCTCTACCCTGGTTGAGAAATTAGTGGCTAGCCCGCTGCTTATCATGGCCGCCTTGTTGCCTTGAGGCACACCCTCTTGGTTTCCGTCGTTCGGCTGGAAATATTAGAGCCCATAAAGTTTATCGGGGGTTTTAATTAGATCAATCTGAAGAAATGGGGAGTGGGGGGGCAGCGGAGGGGGAAGGCTTAGCAACCGAAAATATATTACTTTAAAGCACTCCGGACTATGGCTCAACCATTTTGGAGGTTTAGTGATTCCAACCATTTTTGAGGTTTATCTTTAACCTGCAAAGGCCAGGTTTAAAAAGCAGAGGTGAGACTTTCTCCCGAAAGTGTCCAGGATAGTCATCATTTGATGCCTGCAAATTATTCTTCACCTCTCCAGGTCACGTAAACTTTTGTTGCGTTCAGGTTTCCCCTCTAATGTCTTTGAACAACTTGGTGGGAGGGATTCAAAGCAGATTTAGCATCCTTAAAAAAAGAAACGGGAGCCCCCGGAACCTCAAAAATTTGCTAAAATTCCACCTGCTGTGGTTTTATCTGAGGCAAAGAAAGAAAGGTGGAATTTTTTTATTGTAAAAATTGGGTGCAATGGTAGTAAGGAATCATTTTGATGGTTACTTCAGGAGCTCTTCAGAAATGCAAACCCTTCTGAACTGGTTTTCATGACATACTAAACCATGGTTTGGTGTTGCATGAGTGAGCCTAAGGCTCACGCGTTCCCTATGGTTTGTGCTTGTTCTCCAAACCGGAATTGCAAATCACAGTTTGATAGTGGTTTGCAGTTCATGTTGGGAGGGCAAGTAACCCACAGAGCTTGCCAGTTAGGATGTAATGGCCAGCTTTTGTTTTTTTTGCTGTTTTTTTGCAGTAAATAGGAAATAACTCGGTGTAGTTTTAATTCTGTTGATTAAGTGTTTCTAGGCAGAAAAGGGTTTAAATTATTTTGTTAGGAAAAGTGGAAGAGAAATGGTCTAGCCTCTTTATATTTTCCCAGTGTATAAAGTTGCGCCCTGTTGCCTGCAAACTGAATGCTTGAAACGATGACTTAGCTGCACTCATTAATTCATTGTGTTTGCCTGTGTGCCAATATCACATATAGTTCACACTGTGATGCTAAATGGAAGTAGCACCTTCTTTGCCTTGCTTACTGAGTGCAATGTCAGAACATTTAAAGCACACATGAAGCCCACTTAAACAGGTTGGTTTAAAACCTATTTAATCTCAAATGGATTGCATCCTATGGTGCAGTTCTGTATATTATATGTTTTTTATTATTGGCAAGCAACTCCGAAGCCCGGCGGTAAAAAGCGGGGCATAATTATTATTATTATTTAAAAAAACACAAATAGTTGCAGTCTAGAGAAGGCTGAGTCTATCTTCTGCAGACAGAAGGAGGTTTTTAGTCTACTGCTACCCACCAACAGCAGTCCCTCAATCATGCCCATAGCTAGCTGCAACTTTTCATGGGCAAAAGACCTCTAGAAGAAGAAGAAGAAGAAGGCCTGCCTACCTAACACCATCAGTGTTGTAAGAATATCTAAGCTTCTCAATGTGGAATCTCAACATAAAAAAGACATTAAGGGAGTGATGGTCTAAAGTTAAACTCTGAAGTCCCTCCCCCATTGCCCTGCACTTGGGTGTAGGAAGGCAAAAGACCTGCATGCAAGGAATAGCACATTCTGTATAAGAATAAAATAGAGTTAATTTCAGATTTATAATGTACAGAATGTGTCTTGTTTTGTAGTCTCATATTTCTGTCAAAGAAATATTTGGTGCTGTTTGTTTTTCTTAAAAAAGAAAAAAAGGATCATTTATTCTTCCTGCAGTATCAAAAAGGCTTTTGAAGCAATGGATTTATCTTGTATATGATTTTTTTTTTAAAAAAAAAAAAGGGGGAAAGGGGAAATTCTTGAGTAATGAAGTCTCCCTCCCACCAACCCTTCTAAATTCGATTAACTGAATTTTGCGTGGATGTGGTATGCCCATGTGATAAAGAAAGTATACGTGGCAATAGGCACATTCATCCTAGAACACTGTTGTTACAAGATAACTATATTTTCTCCTTCAGCTGTATTGTCACTGTCTTGCAGACTTTAAATGTACATTTTGCAGTTAAATGCTAGTTAAAATGAAGTACAGTGGTACCTCGGGTTAAGTACTTAATTCGTTCTGGAGGTCCGTACTTGCACCCATCCACATACAGTGGTACCTCAGGTTAAGTACTTAATTCGTTCCGGAGGTCCGTACTTAACCTGAAACTGTTCTTAACCTGAAGCACCACTTTAGCTAATGGGGCCTCCTGCTGCTGCTGCCGTGCCGCTGGAACATGATTTCTGTTCTCATCCTGAAGCAAAGTTCTTAACTTGAAGCACTATTTCTGGGTTAGCGGAGTCCGTAACCTGAAGCATATGTGACCTGAAGCGTATGTAACCCGAGGTAGCACTGTAATAGGAACTGGACTCCCCACCCCAATTTCTTATTTCTTCTCGGCATTCATTCTCTGAGTCACTCCCAAGAGGAACATCTGTATCTGAAGATCTTTGAGGCCCTCTTGTCAATCATCCTATGTACAACCATTTCAGAGCAATGGTACCTGTAGAGAAATAATCTCAGAGCTATTCTTGGGTTCACGAGCCTCGTTTCCAATATGTATTGGTTATTTCCAATATGTATATGGTTATTGTTTTCATGAATTTGCAGAATCCTCCCAAGGTGTGTGCCCACGTCTTTCAAAAGCAATCTTAGAAGTGGCCCTCTGCTTCCCCGGTGTTTGATATCATCTGAGGTTGCCCTGCAGAGGTCCTTTGGGCTTCTGTTCCACAGTTGAGTTTCCACTGACATAGGCTAAGTTTGCCTGCTCAGCCTTCCTGGAAATCAATACCCCAAATTCTTCTACTGCTTGATCTTTCAAATCCTCAGATGGAAGATGTTAAGAATAGATGTAAAGCGTTACGCAGATATTTTAAAATTCCTGGCTCCATTTTGAAGGTTATAACTTTTTAATTTGTCAAAGTAGCATATAGGAATTTAGTCCTGCTACAGTACAGCTAAGTCCTTTTGCAATAAGCATTACAGCCGAAAGGTAAACTCTTATAAAAAGGCGTATTTTTGGAATTAGATTTTTGTGTAAGAAACTCTAAATACAGACAAGAATAAACAAAATGCAGAGACTACGAAAAATCTAATATAGCCCTGGCATATCTCTAGGCTCCACAAATTGTAATATCTTTCAACAATAGGGAAGGTTACATTAAAAGAAGAGCTTGAGCTGTGAATTGAAAATTGGGCTTAGCAAATCCAGAATCCTTTGAAAACATTACTTTACAGCAAACAGAATAAAGGCCTTGATTGTAGTTTGCATGCAAGTTGTCTAATTGTTCGTCCTTTGGGGAATTGTGTGCATGAATGTATCAATCTAAACTATTTTTTTACTTGAAGCATTTTATGTTAGAGAGTAGATCCTGGGGAAGCCTTCAAGAGATGGAAACTGCAGTAAAATGTGCAAATCAGAAAAGCCATATGACTCACTTACGGAATGTTTGTGTTTTATACAGTGGTACCTCGGGTTAAGTACTTAATTCATTCCGGAAGTCTGTTTGCAACCTGAAACTATTCTTAATCTGAAGCACCACTTTAGCTAATGGGGCCTCCTGCTGCCGCTGCGCCGCCAGAGCACAATTTCTGTTCTCATTCTGAAGCAAAGTTCTTAACCTGAAGCACTATTTCTGGGTTAGTGGAGTCTGTAACCTGAAGCGTATGTAACCTGAGGTACCACTGTAATTGTCAGAATGGTATTGTAACAAATTGAGGGACTATAGAATGGGTGGTTCTCTCTCTATATATATATAGTGTGTGTGTGTGTGTGAGAGAGAGAGACAGAGAGACAGAGAGAGAGAGATCTACAGGGTGGCCAACTTGAATAAAATATTGGGGGGTGGTAAGCCTCGCCCCTTATGATTGATCACATGATGCAGCACACTCACACCATTTGAATGGCAATGCCCATCAACTGGGAGGGGGGCCCTCAAATATTTTATTGGGGGGCTGAAGGCCCCTCGACCTCTTGGCTCCTATGTATATTTATGCCATCTGTTTCATCTATATTTCTATTCCTTTCCCTCCTGAGTAGCAGTTTTCCATTAAAACGCTTCCATAAATTGAGATGCTTTTGGGTTTCTCTTTTTAAAATATACTTTAAATTGCACGGGTAACTCTGCATCCGAAATACTGTAAGGAAAGCATAAAATAACTTTTTAAAAAATCTATACAGCACCTGTAGTATCTGCGATTGTGGCAGGTGGGAGTGTTCTTGTGTGCTTCTGTAATGCAGTTAAATTTTTCAACGCGGTGGATGTTGTAAGAAGGGTAAATAGATACTATTTTTATTAGAAAATAGCCTCAATCTATTTCACAGTCAGTCTGTATTCCTCTTTGTTTAATAGCCTATGGCATAAATTGAAGTTAATTATCGGAGCTGACAAGTAACTCTGCTTTCTGTCTGCTCCCAGAGTCTCTCCGAGGCAAAGATGGAGCTGAGAAGAAAAGATCAATCTCTGCGTCAGCTCAATAGACATCTTACCCAGCTGGAGCAGGACAAGCGTCGGCTGGAGGAGAGCATACACGATGCAGAGAGTGCCCTCCGCATGGCAGCAAAGTGAGCACTGGGGCCTTGGGGAGATCACTTGAAACAGACAAAAGATCAATTCTTACTTTCATGCAAAGGGTTTTAGCCTTGGATAATGCAGCGCTGGAAAACAAAAGTACAGCTGCCTGTCTTTGAAATTTAGTAAAAGATCCTCTTGAAGGAAGAAAAGTTAGTTCAACATACTAATGGCCCATTTCAATCATTGCGGAGCCCAAGGATGGGTGTGGTTTTAGGACAAGCGGTGCTGCCCCCCTCTCTCTTTCCCGTTGTACAGCGCTCGAGCCACCATCGCTGGCTAGCAGACTTGAATTCAGCAAGCGGTCCTGGCGAAAGAGCAAAGGGCTTGATATGAAAAGCCAGCGTAGGGCAATATGTGGCAGACTAGAGCGAGGCGTATATCTGCAATTCTTGCATCTGCAAGAATGAAGATCAGAATACTTGCACGTGTTGGTCTATAAAACTCTGTGGCAACACATAAGCACGAACATCGGCCATGCTTTGTGTCAGCTGATGGTTGCCATTTGCAAAGACCTGTGCGCTGGCAAATCTGGGTTTCTCTCTCCCTTCAGATCTTCTCAGGACCACCCTTCCTCCATTTTAGCTCTGATGTCTTGGCTTCTTCTTAAACAGCCGCCCGCCGCCACAAGGATCTCCCAACCCTCAGCTCTACTCTGACTTCCGCCTGCTTCCTTTAGCAGCTGACGCTACTTCTGTCGGGTCCAGGCTCAACCTCAGCCTCTTCTGAGCCTCTTCTTCTGTCACCTCAGTGACAGTTTCTCTGTGTCAGCTCACAGTCTTCCCCCTGCAGGCAGTGCTGTGCATTTATTGTCTTCAGTCAGAACCCTCTTAACTCAGGGTGATCGAACACACGTCTCGAAACCCACAGGCAGCCCTCAATGCCTTTTTTCAGCAGCCTTCAGCAACATTTGACCCATCAATTCAGCCTTTGAGGAAGTTGCATTCCCAAAGCCAACAAAGCAGAGGTGGAGAAAGGTGAGGGCGGTGCGGGCGGCCTGCCCTGGGTGTCATCCCTGAGGGGGGTGACATCACCGCAGGTGGCACCCCCCTGGGACGCTTGCCGCTGCCGTACCCCCATGGGATGTCCCCTGCCGGCAGCACACCCCTGCTGGCAGCCAGCCCCGACCCCACAGGCCACGCTGGGTGCCGGAGCAGCTAGCTTCGCCTCTGCGGCTAAATGAGGCGCTGGTCTTTGGGAAGGAGGCGTGAGGGCTCCAGCCATGTTCTAGAGTCCTCCCTCCTCCTTCCCAAAGCCTAGTTAGTTATTTCCCAACTTTGGGAAGGAGGCAGGGGGAGGGCTCTAGGACCCTGCCAGAGCCTTGTGCCTCCTTCCCAAAGTCCGACGCTTCGCTTAGCTGGCTTTGGGAAGGCAGCGCAAGGCTGGGGTTGGGGTCAAATGTTGGCTTTGTTCCCCTCCTGCATGCAACGCTTTCTGATCAAATTGACCTATATGAAAGAATCCACATAATTTTGCAGTTGTCATGATGGAAACCCTCACAAAACGTACATTAACTGTATCAGCCTAGCTGTTTCGTTTCAGACATTCAACCCCTTTCTCCCAGGCTTCAAAAGTAAACTTATCAGTTTATTCTATTACTGTTACTACAACAACAATTTTAATTTATTACCTGCCAAAGGATTGGTTATAACAATTAAAAATACAACATTATTACGAAATTACAAAGAATGTCATCACAAACAATGAAGACTAACATTGCCATCTCACCACAACCCACGGTCACGAAAGTGACAAACTAATTGGCTTGGAAATTTCAACTTTCTTGACACACCTGAATTGGAGCTAGCTAGGCATGAGATGACATTAGAAATATATTATTCCATTCTGCCCAAGGAGGGTATTCTGAGTTTGATTGCTTTTCTCTCAGTATGGTAAAACTAGGAAGTTTGGCAGGACACAACAGTATGTGAAGCCAGGCTTCTCATTCTCCACTGGAAAATGAGGAGGGAGATCTTTGCAGGGAAGATAAGGCAAGCAGGGGCATTTTCCACATACCCACCACTGTCACCTCAAAATTCTGCCCTAATTAGGGTGTAAAGAAGGGAAATGTGGTGGTAGCATTCAAAGGATAAGCCGTGTGTTGGCCATTGCACACCTGAATGCAAGGCCAATTTTGGCAGGTGTTCTTAGTAAGGAAGTCATTCTGTTTAGAATGGAACTTTTGACCTAAATAGTGATGAAACTGTAACAGTCAGGAAAAAATCTGCATGTACATGTTCTTTTATAAGAACTGTTTGGTTTGTAAATACTGAACTGAATAACTCAACAGCTAACCAGATTGTTAATGGAATTGAAGACATACTCCTTTACGCTGTTGAAACCCAAGAGGAATATATTTAGGATATGCCCTATTCCCAACATTTCTAGGTACACTAGGATCCGGATGATCCTCAGCCACAAGCATTAAATTCTGAATTTGTGGAAACATCCATAGCAACTCATTAGCAAATACTAGACAGACTCGGAGCCTATCCAATGTTGTCCAGTATGGAATTGTAGGTGGAGCTGTTATCGGCCCCCACAGTGGAAATTTGTAAAGACTTGCTTATCAATCTGCTTTCTACAGGAAACACCATATGCTTCACCTTCAGTCTGCTGAAGAAAAAGAAGAGAAAGTGTTGCCTGTGGCAGTCTCTTTATAGCTACCTAAGCTAAGCGTTTTATACTTGCATCAGAGTTATCCAAGGACAGCAAATCTTGAGGCTGTTGACAAAGCTAACAAATAATGGATGTGACATTAATTGTGACTGTAAACATGCTAGCCAGTGTCTGTTACGAGTTGTTTTCTTTTTTCTTTCCTTCAACAGAGACAAAGAATTAATCGCTGGCCATATGAAATCAGTAGAAGCCAACCTTCAGAATGTGAGTAACTTGCTTGACTCACTCCCTGACCCCCAACCCCAGTCACGTTTGTATCTCAGTAACAGTATTTTTGAATTACTTTTTTATTTTATTTTATGTACCAAAAGAAACACTGTTATTGGAATGACCACATTCTAAAAACAATGTCATGATAAAATGTGACCATGTCTAATTATTTCCAAGTCCCGGCTTTGATCAATGCCGCTTACCCTGGGCAAGATGATGCGTTAAAACATGGGTCAGCAAACCTTTTCAGCAGGGGGCCGGTCCACTGTCCCTCAGACCTTGTGTGGGGCCAGACTATATGTTGCCATGATTATGACCCACTTTTTTTTTGCAAAAACCCATATTGGGACCAATCCCAACATTGCCCAAATGTGACTTTTTTAGGGGGGGGGGCGGTGTTCCCTCATACACCCACGCTTCTTACTTTGCGTTTTACGTGTTGAAAGTTATTATTTCTCTCGTAAGGCGGGGGGGTGGGGGGCTGAGGTAAGTGTGCCATTCCTGTCAGCCCTGGAGAGCATGTGCGCATGCGTGAGTGAAGGGAAAAGCCATTGGCCACGCTAAGTCAGTCCGCTCAAGCAAAAAGTTCTTTTCCCCACGTGAGGGAAGACAAGGTGGCGGCGACTATTTGCCTTTCCATGCACCGTGTAGCTAACGAACGGCCTCCCCAGCAGAGCGCAGAACTGTTTTGGAGTGCAGCCTCCCAGGCGCTCCCCGCTTGCTCTGGCGGGGAGCACTGCCGTCACAGACACAGGCAGCCATCGCTCCCGAGGCGCCTCCGAGCCTCTGCCTCCACAGCTGCTTTTCCTGAGGTCACCCCCCCGGAAGAAAAGGTTGCTGTGCGCGTGGCGGACGGAGAAGGGGCTTGGCTCGAGCAGCTGCCCGTCTCACTTTTGACCCCCAACACTGGCTGAGTCGCAGAAACCATTGTGCGCGCACGCTATGCCGGCTGCCTAGATTCCTGGACCGTCTGCGGGTCGGATCTAGAAGGCAGTTGGGCCTGATCCGGCCCACCCACGGGCCTTAGTTTGCTGACCCATTCTTTAAAACAACAACAACACATTTATTTGTGTTGTCCAACTCATGGCACAGCTCATCTAACACCATACTAAGGGATACAAATAGGTGGTTTCAGGCCAAGTCGCACAGCTAAACCTCTTCTTCTCTTGCGCTCTTTGCCATCGCCAAACCCATCAGGAATGCCATGCCACAACAACACATTTTCCCAACTGTGCAAGATTGAAAACGCCTGAACTCTTTCCCCTTCAACCTTGATATGAGGAGACTGTGAGCAACTTCAAAGTTCCCAGACCACAGCCACTCAGATGTTGCTCCTTTGTGGTTGAATGGTCCTCAGCAACATGCATCGAATACAGCTTTCCCCTTAAGATGAACTTGGACCATGGGGGCAATTCACTAGAGGAAAAACTGCTCCTTGGGGGAGCTATACCTAATGTACACCTGTCTCTACTAAAGCAATAGATCATAAGCTCAATGTTAACTTTTCCTAGGTATTAGAGGAGTTAACTTCTTTGATCTATAACGTTGTTGATTTCTGGATTGTGTTTTCTGTGTTTTGGGGTTCTACTTTAAATTACTTATCAGAGCACACAGCATCCGGGATGTGGGTTCTTTTATGAAATAGATAAAATAAATATTATATTGGTGGTTGCTTTCTTGTGAGCAGTCTGGAAAATCAGGCCAGAAAGGTAACTGCTACTCTAAAATATTAATGCGCACTATGCTTTTTCACTGCTTCTTCTTCTTCTTTTTTTATAACTAACAGCAGGAGAGCATAGCCGCAAAAATTTAGAAAGATAAGAGTTTGCTCTAAGACCTTCCATTGTGGAAAAAGGCCTGCAGTTGCAGTAGCAGAATGAGACTTAGGAAAAATCACTGGTGCTAAATAGATTACTTTTTATCATGTTTTGATGGTCTCATTTGTAATATACACAGGAAAGGGAAATGTTGTATAGTTACTTATCTACTTGGCTCAGAGGTTGCATAACCCATACCCTCCAATGTTTCTCCAATGAAATTAGGGACGTCCTATTCCCTAATCATCATCATAATTTTATTCTTTATACCCCGCCCATCTGACTGGGTTGCTCCAGCTACTCTTGGTAGCTTCCGACATATATAAAAACATAATTAAACATGAAAATTAAAAAAGCTTCCCTATACAGGGCTGCCTTCAGATGTCTTCTAAAGGTGGTATAGTTAGCTATCTCCTTGGCTCAGAGGTTGCATGACTCCATACCCTCCAAAGAAAATAGGGACATCCTACCATACCCACCAACATTTCTCCGATGAAATTAGGGACGTCCTAAGGAAAAGCGGGACTTTCTGGGATCAAATCAGAAACCAGGACGGCTTCAGAAATCCAGGACTATCCCTGGAAAATAGGGACACTTGGAGCAGTACTTATTACAGGAGCGGGGACCTTCAGCATGTTCACACGTCTTGTCCCACAAGGGGGTCCAGTTTGGCCTGCGAAGCCATTTTCCTGCAACCAGGCTCACCCTCCCACCATCTGACGTCACTGGGCTTGAGAATTTGTAGAACCCCAAAGCATTTGAATAAATTTTGAGGTTCAGCTAGCCAAATCCCCGCACTGTCAGGAATTCCCAAGTCTTTGTGGTTTTCCCACTTGCAGCAAACTATTCCTGCTTACCCCTTCCATCCATTTTATATGTACCACTGTCCTTGCTACTGATTTCCTAAAACGAGCACAGGCTTTCCTCATTGTACTTAAGTCAGTTCAAAATATTTTACCACTCAGGTCTTCCCAAGATCTACTTACCTTTCAAGTCTCCTTTTGTTCTCTCCTGTTCCAAGAAGTTTCCTTTTGACGCAACAGTCAACTTGGAAAACCTTACCTTCCTAGATAAAGTATGTTCCAGACTATTCCACGGCAGCTTCTGCCTCTTTGCTTTCCCTTTACAGTTCACAAAAGCTGGAATTGTGGGCTTCAGATACGCATTCTTCATGGTTGTTTTATATATATATATATATATATATGCAGGTTTTGGTGTCCTCGGGTGTCTTCCCGTGTAAAAGTTGGGGTGTCTAGGCGACGTTTCGACGAGGTCTCACTCGTCATCTTCAGGCTGGTGCTTTCGGCTTCTTGTTACTGGAACAGAGCAGGATCTCAGTGTTTGAGTTCCTATAAATACTGTAGAGGGGGTGTGGTGTATAGCCTCCAATGTTCTGGGCAGAGAGGAAGTTCCCAGGTTAGTGTGCCTTTTCTTCTTTTGTTCCTTAATTACTTGAGAGATATCTTGAGTGATTTCTTGAGTGATATCCTGAGTACCACTTAGGTGGGTCATTAGGTGTGGATTAGTTGTTAAAGTCTTTGTGTCTTGACCTCTTGAACTTTGTGAAGAGTTTTCCTGAGAAGATGGCTGTACTGTACTTAGTTGTGCTCTGGCTTGGCTTCGTGTATAGGGGCGAGCTGTGGTTTTTGTGGCTTGTGTCAGCCAGATCTGTGTAGGGATTGCAGGGGGGTGCAGCATCCGGAGGTGCCACCATGGATTGGCTACTGGATGGTGTACAAACAGTACATAACATATCAGACAGGATCCTCACCACAACTGAAACCAAAGTACTCTCCAAAGGTTTCAACTTTGCAGTCGCCCCGAGACGCATCCCCACGGAAAACATCATATGCGGAGTCGAAGCTAGCCTAACCAAAATCAACCCAGATGAAGCCAATAAAATCAGACTTGAAGTCACCAACATCCTCTGCTCCAGCAAACCACCCAGAAGCAATTTACACAAAGAAGAACAGAAAGCACTCACCAACCTGAGGAAAGACAACAACATAATCATTCTCCCAGCAGACAAAGGTAATGCCACTGTGGTGATGAACACATCGGACTACCAAGCAAAACTATCAAATCTACTCCAAGATCCTGCCTACAAACCTATAAAAAACAGATCCCACCACCTACCTGGAAAAAACCACCAAATCCAAAATAAAAGCCTCTCCTATCAGTGAAGAAATCCAGCTAAGAATCATCCCCAGAGAAAAATCATCCAGATGCCCCAAACTCTACGGCCTCCCCAAGATACACAAAGAAGGAACACCACTCAGACCAATAGTCAGCTCCATAGGCTCACCTCTACAAAATCTCGCTAAATTTCTCGCCAAGCAACTTCAGCCCTATGCAGAATCCATCTCTTCACACGTACCAAACTCCTTCCAGTTCATAGAAACAATAAAGAAGCAAAACCTACATCCTAATGACCTACTTGTGAGCTTCGATGTTGTATCTCTCTTCACACAAGTGCCCATTAATGAAGCCTTGACAGCTATTCAAAACAAATACAATCCCCCCGAATACATCTTGGACCTGACCAACCACTGCCTAACCAACACGTACTTCATCCACAATGGACAAAGATACAAACAGATAGAAGGAGCACCTATGGGATCACCCCTCTCACCGGTCATCGCAAACCTGTACATGGAACACTTTGAAACCAATGCTTTAGACAAGTCAGAACACAAACCCAAACTTTGGCTCAGATATGTTGACGACACCTTTGTAATTTGGCCACACGGGAAGGAAAAACTGGATAGCTTCCTCACACATCTCAACAACTTACACCCCAAAATACAATTCACTATGGAAATAGAAGCCAACAACCAACTTCCCTTCCTTGACGTCCTAATCTACAAAAAACCTGATGGCTCCCTAGGACACACTATCTACCGGAAAAAAACCACACACCAACCGCTACTTACATGCACAATCACACCACCACCCTGCACAAATAAACTCTGTAGCCAAGACTCTCATCTCCAGAACCAAACGCCTGGCTGACAAAGACCACTTGACAACTGAGTTACAGAATCTCTCAAACGTGTTAATTGCCAATGGATACCAGCAAAACAGGATTACGAAGCTAATCCAAAAGGAAACACCCCCCAAAAACCAAGACACAGAAGAAAACAATGGCATGGCCCTCCTTCCTTATATCAAGGGCACTACAGATAAAATTAGCAAAATCCTCCATAAACACAATATCAAAACAGCCTTTTGCACCAACCAAAAAAATAGCCAATATCCTCAGAAACCCCAAGGATAAAATCCAGTTGGAAAACCAAGGGATCTATGAAATACCCTGCAAAGTCTGCCCAGCCACGTACATTGGACAAACAAACAGACGAATAAATGCAACCTGCATTCCTGTACCCGTGAAAATCTACGAAAGCAAATATATATATATATATATATATATATATATATATATATATAGTCATGCAACTCAATCTCATACATTTTTACTTAGAAGTATGTTCCACTCGGATCAGCGGGGCTACTTCCAAGTAAGTCTGCAACAGATGAGAAGATTAGAGTTAAATTGCTGTTCAGTACATAACAAATTTGATAGAGGATGGAGAGAGACCAGATAGCTATCTGGTGAACTAGTTCAGAGTTGATCAGTACAGATATGATTTAGTACCGTATCTTAGTGGTTTTATGGTCTGTAGCAAACTGTTTCATTTCAGTTCTCAGTGTCCACATAATTTTAAGTACCTAGTGCATCATTTAAAGAGGACCATGTCATCCTTCCAAATTCACGTCCCTGCAGTATATACCGTATTTTTCCGTGTATAAGACTAGGTTTCCCCCTAAAAAATAATGTCAAAAATTTGGGGGTGTCTTATACATGGATACATCTCCCCCCATTTTCTTCAATCTGAGTCCCCAAAAGTAGGGGGTGTCTTATACATGGGGGCATCTTATAGACAGAAAAATACAGTACAGTATGTGCTAAATACAATTTGAGGATGACTGTGCATATGTGTGTTTCTTTCCTGCTGTTGTATATGTTAGAAGCCAGTCTCCCAATGTATTTACTGGGATAGTAATAGACACATAGTTCCTCAAGGTTTACTCCTGAAGCCTTTCTTGCAAATGAGTGTAGCCAGAAGGCAGCAGAGGTTCAGTTTTACTTCTCCTAGGTGGGCTCCCTTCCCAGGGGTTGATGAGCACCACCTGCCCCTATACTTCCCTCTACAGAAGATGCAGAAACTGCCTTCTTGACTGTTGGATCCACTGTTGGCCTCATCCAGACAGTCTGTCAGCCTGTCTTCATATGCAGTGGAAGTCCCTAACTCACTGAGGGTTTGAGACCCATCAGCTCCCCTCGCCTGGTCTAGCCAACCAGTTGAAGTATGCTGTTGCATGACGACAGCTTCTAAGAGCCACAGGTGAGAGCACGGTGCAGTGGGGGGACCAAGGTGGATGAACTACCCAGAAGGATCACATCATGTGTGGTCCCCCCCCCACACTAAAAAAGGTAAAGGACCGCTGACCGTTATGTCCCGTCATGAACGACTCTGGGGTTCCGGTGCTCATCTTGCTTTACTGGCCGAGAGAGCCAACGTTTGTCCACAGATAGTTTTTCCGGGTCATGTGGCCAGCATGACTAAGCCGCTTCTTGCAAAACCAGAGCAGTGCACGGAAATGCCGTTTACCTTTCCGCTGGAGCGGTACCTATTTATCTACTTGCACTTTGACATGCTTTCGAACTGCTAGGTTGGCAGGAGCTGGTACTGAGCAATGGGAGCTCGCCCTGTCGCAGGGATTCGAACTGCTGACCTTCTGATCGGCAAGCCCAAGAGGCTCGGTGGTTTAGACCACAGGGCCACCTAATTCCCCACCACCACTACTCCTCCCCTCACTCCTGAGACAGATGGATGCCGACAAAAGTACACATTCCCGCATTAGTTTTGACACACTTTTCTAGAAAGAGGTATTATCTTCCTCTTATTCAAAGAAGTAACTGTGGGATTGAGTTTGCTTTAAAATGAATGCTACAAGGACCTGCAACATAACCTGATAGAACAGGCCTGAAAGCACAGGCATTGGTTCCATTTGTCTGCCAGCAGCCTCAGCCGTCATTGGAACAGTTAGGGGAGCGAGCACATTCCCCTTGGCATCATCTCCTGACACTTGCTCTTCCTATCCAGGTGTTCAAAGCCACATCTACAAGTCATGCCCCCCCCCCAATCGTATCCCTGTTACCTGCCCCATAGCCCTGCACACATCTGCAAAAAGTTGTGGAAACGAGGGGCTTTCTCTAAGTGCATAAGCCTCCTATGGGTCTTAGAACCCTTATCTCACAAGGTTCCAAACCATGCAAGGACCCTACATGGAGAGAAGGCATGGTGTTTCGGGCCTTCCCCGCCCCACACGTGAGCAGTGGTGGGCTGGGCTACTGGGATAGGGCAGAGGGTGCAGGATAAGCAGTTGGTGTCCTGATCTGCCCCCTCCCACAATTCTAATTCACGGCCTAGGACCCTCGTACCTACGGGACCGCCTCTCCCGGTATGCCCCACGGAGAGCCTTTCTCCTCCTGTGATGAGGCTGCATTTTAATATTTTAATGTTTCAATATTTTAATGTTGTATTTTAATCTTGTTTTTAAGTTGTATTCATTCAACTTGTTTTTATTATTGCTTGTTAGCTCCCCTTGGCTGGGGACGGCGGGGTATAAATAAAAATTATTATTATTATTATTAACTGTGTAACCCTTGCATGGGGCTGCCGCCAATGTGGGATCTTGTGAGAAGAGCCTTGGACCGAGTTGTGCTTTCCCCAGCAAATGCCAGTATCACCTTCAGGAGAGCTGCTTCCCATCTTGAGAATCATACTTTTAACAGTACATCATTGGAAGAGCCAAATAACTGGTTTTTGCTGGATCAGCCCAGGACTTGAGTTTCCTTCAGACATCAGTCAGAGATGTCCAGAAGCTCGCAATCCGGCGGTGGCGGCGGTGGCCAGCCCCTGTTTATAGTCTAGCATTGCTCATCCATATTGCCTGAGAACATTGTTCCAAATTTGGCCACATCCTCAGAAGGGTTACTTGAGTGTGTTATGTTTACAGAGAAGACTCCAGGACTCCTACTAGTGCAACTGGTTTTTTAATATTCATATTGTGCCAGCAATGTACTTGGATTTGTGCTGAACCTTGAAGCAATCCCAAGGACTTGAATTATCTGGAGATTTAGATTAAAACGATGTTTGAGTAATAGATTTTTCTGGCGCATTTAGATTTTTCAGTAAAAAGGCCAGGGGACCCTCGTTTTTTGAATGGGCCCTACAGATACTTATTTGCTTACTGCTTGCTTTGTGCAGGAGTCTGACGATGTTATGAAATATCTCTCCTTTCTGTGTGTTCCATATTTTGGAAAGTTGCAAATCACAAATATGGAATGCAAGGCTCAGGTGTACTTGACAGGATAGTGACAGGACTCTGAGGTGGCTGTTGCATGCATTGTACCTATTCTTGGCTTTTGTTGATCAACCTTGTACCTGCCACAGGTGAAACGGACCAGTAGACACACACACAAGAAATCCACAAGGAAACAAAGTATTTTTAAGAGTTTCAGAAGCACCCATTTGTTGCTGTTGCTTTAAAAATGAGGGCTCTGTGAAACACGATTTGGAACACTTTGATCTCAATTAGGATCATGGCATGTTTATATTTCAATAAGTACTCTTTCCTCCTTCTGGAAGAAACATGGGCTGTGAATTTTGAAAAAAGACTATCTATCTATCATATCTATCTATCTATCTATCTATCTATCTATCTATCTATCTATCTATCTATCCACACTGTACATAAGCATTGCTTTTGAATAATTCCTCTTAGTGTTAGTGCATTTATTTTGCAAATGCCTCAATCAGCCTTTTTGTTTTGTTTTGTTTGGCTCTCCTAATAACCTGGCTTCCTTGATCCGTGTTCCTAAAGATCAGTTGTGCAGGACATACAGGTGTTGGCACAGCTGGCTTGCTGATGACATCTCTGTCCATATAGCTGCCTAGTGTGCCATCATTCATATTGCTCACTGTCATTCTGACCTAGCCAAGCTAAAAATGGTACTCCAGTTCAAGAGGGATTTAAAAACCTTGACAAACTAAAGATAAGACATTGCAGAATGTCACATCCATGTGTTAAACTGTTTTTAGCTTAGACATATCTAAGTAACTAATGCCAGAGCCCGTCTGTCTTCATTTTTTTTTTTAAAGTATGAAGTGTGTGTGTGTGTGTGTGTGTGTGTGTGTGTGTGCCTTGCCTTAAGTAAGGAAACATCCTTGCATGGAGTACTGTGAAATTAGTTCATGCGTTAACCGTTATTTTATCCAGACATGGGTTCACTTCGAGCCCAAGGTCAATGAAATCTGTTCATAAGGGACATATTCTTGTGCACATCCCACAAATACAGAATAGCTTTGGCATTGTACTTAGTGTTTGCTTAAAAGGGCCTGGATCAAATTAATCTCTCATCCAATTGAGCTTGGGTTTGATGTTTATATTATATTTTTTAAAATTCTAGACTTTCCCCCCTCCCAGAAATGTGTTTCATGAAATTATAGAATCGTATAGCTAGAAGGTGCCATGAGGATCAAATTGTCCAATCCCCTGCAATGTAGGAATATTTTGCCCAATCTGGGGCTCGAATCCACAGCCATGAGATTAAGAGTCTCACGCTCTACTGACTGAGCTATGTATTTTGCTGAACTTTCTTTTGTTAAAATAGAAGACAATTTCCCTTTTTCATTTCAGCCGAGACATGTATCCTTTAAAAAATCTGTTGGTTTTTATTGCTTGTTTAAGAATATATAGGGTATGGATGAGTAGTCCATTGAAAACCAGGGGGCTTGCTTCTAAGTAGACATGCATAAGATTGTCCTGGAGATGTGTGTTTGAGACTATACTGTAGAATGCAAGCAGGGAACTAATCTAAGATGATCCAGATCATCCCGTCCCTTGTGGCAGTAACCTCCAAGTACCGAATTAATTCTGTACCTTACATCAAATCGCTTAAGGATTAATTTGCCACCGTCTGCGAGCAAACATGAAAAAGGTTGCTCATGACAAAAGCACTCCCTTGATGTAAGGAGCAGTTCAGCAAAATAAGCAGGTGAATTAATCTTAAAACATACGGTTGAAGTAGCAGGGAATAACCTAGTCACAAGGACTAATAGCCAGTTTTTATCTATGGGAAGAATTCCTACCTAATGCCAAATGGTTTGAGGCTTTGCATAAAATTTGGGTCCAACACCCTAGTCGTTAGTTGGTTCAATTCCGAAAGAGAATTCACCACATAATATTTTATAATCCTGTGAAGTGTAATTTAAAGTTACTGGGAATTGTAGAGGTATGAAGGGTAAATGAGAGTTCCCAGGAATTTTTGTGGGGGGAGAGAGACGTGACTGTTAAAGTGGTATAAATGTGCTTTAAATGTATGCTGTGGATGTGACCTAAAAACCTCTCACTTAGATGCCAGGAAACTGGGAATTACATTCACATGTGGTGGGGGTGTAAATATGTACATTTTTTCTGGCAAAGGGTGTTTAAGGAGATAACAGAAATACCTGGGTTAAAGCTGAACGAAAGTCCAGAGGTAGCATTGTTACTGATTTATGATGGGGTGGAAGGTTCACAGGCTATGAAGGACTTGCTCACAATGTTTTTTGACAGCTTCCCGAGTTACAATAGCTAGGAAGTGGAAGGGGCAAGCAGAATATAAAATGGAAGAATGGTATAAAGAGGTGTGGGATATTGCTAGTAATGATAAATTAACATGTTGCCATTAAGGTAAGACAGGGAATACTCAGGAGAAATGATTTTGAGGGGATATGGAAGGTGTTTGTAGAATTTGTACTGTTAAAGCGGAAAGGGGTCAAACCATCGCAAGGGGTGTTGAAATTTTGGGAGGTTGGATAGTTGCAATGGAATGGTCTTGGTGGTGGGGTCACATTTTTATTCTTATTTATTTATGATGATTACTTTGTCAAAATAATAAAGGGGGGGGGGCTCATTTAATTCAGCAGGGTCCACACTCTGTTGGAGCAGTTTCAAAAACAGGGGGCCACTCACCCTCCACCCGTTTATGCAACTTCCTCTGATGGGCTGCATTGCCGCAGCTGGAGACTGCAATAATAATAATAATAATAATAATAATAATAATAATAATAATAATAATAAATGTATTTAAACTCTGTCTTTTGGAATACTAAATCCAAAGTTCTCGCAGTGAGGGAACCGCCAGAAGGCCCCCGGCGCTGGACCTCAGCAATGGGGGTGTAGATGTTCCTTCAGATATACAGAACCAAGGTTGTCTAGGGCTTTCAAGGTCAGCACCAACACTTTGAATTGTGCTCGGAAACATACTGGGAGCCAATGCAGATCTTTCAGGACCGGTGTTATATGGTCTCGGCGGCCACTCCCAGTCACCAGTCTAACTGCCACATTCTGGATTAATTGCAGTTTCCGAGTCACCTTCAAAGGTAGCCCCACGTAGAGCGCATTGCAGTAGTCCAAGCGGGAGATAACCAGAGCATGCACCACTCTGGCAAGACAGTCTGCGGGCAGGGAGGGTCTCAGCCTGCATACCAGATGGAACTGGTAGACAGCTGCCCTGGACGCAGAGTTAACCTGCGCCTCCATGGACAGCTGTGAGTCCAAAATGACTCCCAGGCTGCACACCTGGTCCTTCAGGGGCACAATTACCCCACTCAGGACCAGGGTGTCCTCCACACCCACCCGCCCCCTGTCCCCCAAGAACAGTACTTCTTTCTTGTCAGGATTCAACCTCAATCTGCTAGCCTCCATCTAAACCTCCTCTGCTCCTCCCTTTTCAATCCCCACCTGGTTCTGGGGAACAGTGGTGCAGGAGAGGGTGGGGAAGCACCTGACCCTTCACTTGCCTGACCTGTTTCTCCTCCTCCAATTCCGATCCATCCTGTGCTCTGCCCTTCTGAAACCTCACCTGTCTCTGATTCTTGCCTCCTGGCTGGTATAGGTCCCCACAGACCCCTGGCTGCCTCTCCCAAGTTAGACTCCAGGCTCTTTCCACCCTATGCACATTCATCAGACCCTGACACATCAGCGCCTTATTTGAATGGGATGAAAAGCAGAAATTGAGCTGGGTGTCACCTGCATATCGGGGACACCTTGCCCCAAACCTCCGGATGACTTCACTCAGTAGTAAGCATGGAGGACAAAATAGAACCCTGAGAGGACCCCAAAGCGTAGGTGCTGGGGAACCGGGCAGCGATCCCTCAGACCATTTCTTAAATCGGCCCTCCAAGAACCAGAAGCAATGCTGGTCGCAGTACTTTGAAGAGCTGCCTGTAGGTGGTAGATTCAGGAAATCTTTAACGGGTGTCAGAAGCTGGAGGGGCTAAAAGGAAAAGAAAGGGCATCATCCAATAGAACACTATGTCTTGAGAAGAAGATTTCCATACTTTGTCAACCCTTAAGTGATATATGTCAACTTGGTTAATAATGTGCCCTAGACACGAGTGATTAAAAAAAAACCCTACTATGAGAGATGTCTGTTTAGAACCACTTTGAAGACACACATGAAGCACATGAGAAATTGCAACAACTGCATGTTATTGTTCTTCTGAAGGACGTGAAGCACGACTTTTGCAATATTCCTCAAGCATTGCTTTCAGGATCCGTCTCAGTAACAGAGTTTGCAAAGAACAGTGAGCTCTCAACTCTCTTCTCCCCATCCCGCCCCATCCTTTAGTATAGCTGTTTTAAACTGCATTCCTCTGAACTCCAGGGTTCCTCAGATTCCTATCAGGGGTTCCTCAAGGAGAAGGTCATTGCTTGCAAACGAGCTTCCTGGAAGACAGTGTATCTTACCCTGAAACATGTAGCTGCAGGGGAGTATTGAATGTGTTCTTGCTATCATGCTCTTGTAGTTTGTTCAGTGCATGAATCAGGCCCCATGCGCCTGGGGCATGATATAAATATCCAGATTAACCTTAATTCTTTGCTTCCATCATTTTTACCCATTTCCAACCAGAGATTTTTCTATCTGTGATCAAAAACGTAGGCTCGTGTTGATTTCGCTCTCTCTCCTTGCCCTCCAAGTTAAAGACGTGAATATTCCATTGATGGCTTTGGAGTCACTATTTCTGCCTCGGCTCTTGATTTGTGAAAATGGGTGGGATGATGGCGATACCCTTCAAATGGTTGTTGGGAGGCTGAAGCAAAGCCCTTGGACTTGGCGGTGCTGCTGTTCTTTTTCATTTTTGTCCCACTTACCAACAAGCAGCTCTGGGCAGTATACACAGGGGCCCAACATTGCGGGGGGCTGTGTGCCATCACACGCATGATGACTGTCGCATCAGGGGAAGCCGACTGGGCCACCTCCTGATGCAACGTTTGTGTGCCAGGCCACACTGGTCGGCCTGGGTCAACATCCCACCAGGCTGTGCTGCGTTGGAGTGGTATCCTGCCTCCTCTGCCCCCTCAAGATTGGGGTGGGGGGCCTGGGCTCCATCCCAGTGAATATTGGGGAAGCTGTAGAGGCCTCAGTTCCATAGAGTTGGCGCTCCTTGCTGTATATACACCTCTTTTCCACACCTCACCCTTTTTATCCTCACCGTAACCCTGTGAAAGTCATTTAGGCTGAAAGATAGTAACCAAAGATCATGGCTGAGTGACAGTGTTAACCCAGATATCTTGGATTCAAGTCCGTCGCTTTATATTAAGCCACTCTACTAAGCCTCCCTCAACAGTTCGCTTTCAGAAGCCATCATACTAAACCAGATTTTTAAACTGTTGTAACTGCCTGATGGTGAATTTGGTATAACTAATGAATGCTCAACCATAGAGAGCTGGACCATAAAGAAGGCTGATCGCCGAAGAATTGATGCTTTTGAATTATGGTGCTGGAGGAGACTCTTGAGAGTCCCATGGACTGCAAGAAGATCAAACCTCTCCATTCTGAAGGAAATCAGCCCTGAGTGCTCACTGGAAGGACAGATCCTGAAGCTGAGGCTCCAATACTTTGGCCACCTCATGAGAGGAGAAGACTCCCTGGAAAAGACCCTGATGTTGGGAAAGATGGAGGGCTCAAGGAGAAGGGGACGACAGAGGACGAGATGGTTGGAGAGTGTTCTCGAAGCTACCAGCATGAGTCTGACCAAACTGCGGGAGGCAGTGGAAGACAGGAGTGCCTGGCGTGCTCTTGTCTATGGGGTCACGAAGAGTCGGACACGACTAAATGACTAAACAACAACAAACTGCCTGATGGTGAATTTGGTATAATTAATGAATGCTCGATCAATGCAATGTTGGTTTAGACAGCCTCAACTAATTGCTCCACTATTAGTTCTTCTTTGAAGGAGGAAAGGAGTTACTGCAAAATAGTACTCAATTCCCCTCCACCCCCACCACGCATCCAACAAAGGATATTTATTTCCTCCACAAATGAGTGCATATGGGTAGATGTCTGCTTCATCTCCAAAATATGCATCTTGTTTGTATCAAAAAGTTATATTTAGCTGTCCAAAATATATTAATATTTCTTAAAAGCAAATGCCCAGTTGCTGTCAATAGTCTACGAGGGGGTTTAGGCCCATGGGGAGATTTGGATGTTTGACATAGTGCTGTGGGTGTCACCCGCTCTGGCTATTTCTCTTCCCAGCCCCACAGATCAGCCCCCAGGCAGAGAAACAGAAAGAAAGTATGCACCTATGAGCTCTTTTTTTGCTTTCCCAAGGGATCCAAATAAAAGTTGTATCCAGTAGAATCAGTCTGCGTCTTGGAAAAACACACAGAGCTGAAAGAGGAAGTGAGAAAGAGCGCCAATCTTCCGACGTCCTCCTTCAGCTCCTATGTACTTTTCAATAGAGGAAAAAGTTGCCACCCTTGCTGCCTCATGACAAAAGGGGCAGTGATTATTAAAACAGGGGGAGGGGGAGGAGAGGGGAACCTGAGGTTTTGTGAGTGCCAGGAGAACATCTGCCCACAGGCCACCTCATTGGCAACTCCCAGTCTACTGACTAGAATGTTTGATTCGTATTATTCGGTATTCATTGTCAATAGACTTTAATCTCCTATTGGATCGTTTCATCCAAGCCGTTCGTTGCTAAGAACAACAACAAATAGGTGGCGGTTCAGCTGACAGAGCAAGATGGGACAATGGTCCTCACCTCAGTAGGCTGAGTTTTTAAAACACAGACCCACTTATGTTACAGGCAAGAGTGCCAACATGGCCACTTGACAGTGGGTGCCCAGGGCCGTGGGTGCCATGCAGCGTGTGTGGCCCTGGCGCCGAAATTTGTGGGTGCCCGGCCCCTTCATGGGGAGCTTTGTGGGTGCTCAGGCACCCAGGGCCCCAGGGGGTTGGCACCTATGGTTACAGGTACTGTATGGTTACTGTTCCCCTATGGTAGCTTCTCATGCTATTCCACTAATATCTGTATCCCATGCCAACTTGACCTGCTCCCCTGGGTTAGTTTGGGATTCATGGGGGGATTTTAAATGAGTTTCCTGTTTAGCAATTTCCCCTGCCAAAATCTGAAGCTCTGTGTGTGTGTGTGTGTGTGTGTGTGTGTGTAAGCTTTAAAAACTGTCCTGGAAATTCAGCTTGGAGAACACTTCTTTCCGCCAATACAGTGGTACCTCTGGTTAAGAATTTCATTTGTTCTGGAGGTCTGTTCTTAACCTGAAACTATTCTTAACCTGAGGTACCAACCGCTGCACAATTTCTGTTCTCATCCTGAAACAAAGTTCTTAACCTGAAGCACTATTTCTGGGTTAGTGGAGTCTGTAACCTGAAGCGTCTGTAACCTGAGGTACCACTGTATATAAATGTGAAAATAAAAAGATCTCCAGTAATTATATTAAAGCATCCGCATTATTATTATTATTATTATTATTATTATTATTATTATTATTATTATTATGCTGCCCTATACCCGGAGGTCTCAGAGCGGTTCACAGAATAAAATCAAAATATAAAACCACAAAAATATAATCAAAATAAATACAACAACCCAATAACACCCCCCCAAAAAACCCTCCACATTTTAAAAGGGCATAGGATGCCAATCAAATCAACCAAAGGCCTTATTAAAAAGGAACGCTTTTTTGCCTGGCACCTAAAGGTGCTCCTCACAGCTACAGCAGACTCTCCGACAAAATCTCTCCCCTTTTTGTGTTTGTATAAATCATGTGGCAATTGTCCCTGCACGCAATATCTAATAGATATTTTTCATTGCAAACTATCCTTTTAACATCTTTTTAATTCCCATCCCACGTCACCCTTGAGAGCTTCTTTGTCTTGTTCCCTCGGAGAACGAACGCCCTTTCATTTCCAGAATGTAGGTGCAAGTAAACATTCAGTGGAGCTTCATTTTCGACTTTAATCCGGAACAAATTTAAAGTCCCCTTTATCTAAGGTGGGCCCAATACATTTTGGAAGAAGAGGGGAGGGGAGATTTACATCAGGAACAAGGGGAATGCTGCAGCTGTTGCTGGCACCATGGCGGACGATGCTTTCCTTCATTTGGGTAGAGGATCAGCACAGTATCGGCTTGAACCTTTTCGTTGCATCCTTCTTTATTTTAGCCTCCATCAGACAAACAGCTTTTCAGTGACCTGAAGCCTGCATGACATAGGCCATCATTGCCCACGGCACCCATATCCGGCAGAGCATTTGATCCCATAGGATTTTCAGAATGGATGTCCTTTTCAGTTCTTAAACTAGTTATCGTCTGTCCACAGCCTAAAGGACTTGCTTGCACCCAGTTTTGTGGTAAAGTGGCATCTCAGCCCTGTGAGGAAACGTTGGCAGTTTATTCACAGCCGAGGGCAAATATTACTGTAGGTAAAACTGTATTAGGTGACGTAATGGGACTGATTCCGGGGCGTTAGTGTAATCCAGAAAGCTCTCTGCTGTGCTAGCCTCTGAACCCAAATTAGTCCAGATTGGAACTGGGCGAGAGTTAAATTGATAGGGCCATTCTTTTTAAATAAATACTGTTTTTATTTATTTATTTTCATGGTGCAGAAGATAAATTTGGAGCAAACGATTGTTACAACAGTACACAACAAGTAACTTGTCCATAGCTGTCAACTTACAGATTTGAAAATAAGGGACCAGCAGCCAAAATAAGGGATCAACAATTACTTTGATAAAATACGTATTTTGTTGCATGCAAATGGCTTTAGATACCTATTAGGTCCATAAATTACCATATAGCATATATTCAACACAAAAAAAGCAACAATTTGTTGTTGACAAAGGACAGCTGAAGATAGAAAGGGCCCCATTACCTACAGTAGCTTATTTAAGGGACATCATCAATAAGGGACAGCAGCGGGAATGGCACTAGGATAAGGGACTGTCCTGCCAAATGAGGGACACTTGACAGATATGCTTGTCCTGATAAAATTACAGACTTTTATCATGCGATCAAGCCATTCTTGACCCGGAAACATTATGCAAGCAAAGCATTTCTGTTCCCCTCATTTCATAAAGGTTTTGTGAGCTTTTAATACATGCCACTTACAACTATCAGACACAGACACACAAAAGCTAAGCATTCTTGGGTTTTATGTATACTGTGATTGGGGGGGAAATGCCGCCATTTCCATCAAAAGTAATTAAAAACAGTGGAGTGTGTGCTTGGGGCTTATGGTGTCCAGAGGTTTATATCTAAGGAATGATCTCATTCCTTTCTGATGATGAGCTACTATTACAGTGGTTGCATTTTAAAGATATGCATGGTTTTGTTTGTTTTTTTGCCTTATTGTCCGGCTTATGTTATATACCCTGGTGGCAAAGAACAAAACCAGACAGGGATGGGGTTAAAGAACCAACTGATGTCGGAGTTATGCCCACATAGTGTATATATTGTTTCCCTCTCACTCTCTTTCCTTCCCCGCCCCTCCCCGTGCTCTCTCCCCTTCCCTCTCGCCTCGGTATTAGCAATCTGCTTTGGTACTTTGACATCAGGGATTTCCCTGGTGGATTTTGTCACAGAAAAAAGAGAATCATCAATATCGCAGTTAAACTTGACTTTCAAAGCTAATAGTATCTCATTTGGGGGCTCAAATTTAATAAATTTTCTTTGATTCTGGGTGCGTTTTTAAACATCAAACAATGAATTGGCCAGGGTGCAGTAAAATATTTAGATCTATTGACTATGGTTCAGAAGGGTAGAAGGCAAAAAAAAACACCAAAAAAAAAACTGGTGGGTTTGATGTTGATAAATTCTTAGTACCTTAATCCACATTAATGTTTTCTTTTATCTGTGTGCATATTGGCTACAATGAGAAACTGGGATGTTAGCATATATGAACCAGAACAAATCCAGTGAAATGTGTATTATTAGAGGTATGGTGAAAACAACGTGTTTGCATTAAGGTTAACATCTGAACAAAATTACACATGCTGACAGAAGACCCCCGAGACCGTGTTTGTTCCATTGGGCTCTCCATCCTGAACCCAGAACAGTATGAGCAGAAAGGAGGATGCATGAAGGACCTACGCTGTTATAAAAATTGCATTATAGTGCATAAGTTTGGCAGCCACAGGTATTGACAGGAATTCTTTAGGTCAGCCTGGGAACTGTAAAGCTCCCTATTCTCATAGACTAAAGCACAGAATGTATGCGTGTGTATCCCATAAATCTGTAAAATCTCACCTAACATTTGTACATCGTACGGACAGCATGCATGTATATTTATTTATTTATGCATGCATTTGGCTGTTCTTAAAAATAGGATTACTTGTAGAAGGAAATATCACATAGAATTTGAAGTGTCCACATTGGCTTTCATAATGGTATTATTTTTATGTAAGGTGTCCTAGTTCATTAGTATTGGGTATGTTAATTAGATCCATAATTAGTATTTATTTGTCATCTGTGGTGCTACCTGATTTTTTTTTCCTTTTCCAATTTTAAGATTAAGTACTTAGCATCATTTGCTGCTCCTGGGAATAATTTTTATTTGAAAGATATATATTAGCACATTAATATTGGAGTACAGGATGATGCAGTCCAGTTGAGCTACTGGATATTATTATTATTATTATTATTATTATTATTATTATTATTTTCAGAACAAGGCAGAATATTAGTCGTTTAAAAGTGTTACAGTTGACCCCTTGTAGAAGAAAAGAAGGAATAGCTTTATGTCGTATGTAAAGACCTTTTGCTTTTAATTAATGAAAAGATCCTATGCACGTTTGCTCAGAGGTACCCCCCATTGTGCAGTCTTTTTTTGAGTTAGGTGGATAGATAATAGCTACAGTTTTTCTCGATTACCAAGACAGTTGAAAAGAACAAGGAAAATAAAACATCACAAACGGCGAACAAGTGAGACAGATAGAAAAGTTATTATTTCAGTATTTCTTACCTCGCTTTACAGACGATGGGCACTAGATATTGACCAAGTTACTATCGTAGGTTCCCATCATCCTAAAAAATCTGACCAAAGATTGCCAGTTGGTTGTGCAGTTTCAGAGTGACCACTTTTGTGTATTATGAAGCAATACAACTGCAAAGAAAAATCATTGTTTGTTCAGTGACCGCTGTCTATGTTCTGATGTGACAATACTCCTAGGAATCAGCCTAGGTGAGCCCTGCATGCACATGCATTCCTCAGTCCTCTTTCCTCCTCCTATCAGGCTGCAAATATTTTATTATTATTATTATTATTATTATTATTATTATTATTATTATTATTTGAACGGCTGCAGCTTATTGTTTCATCCAAACCTGACCATTGTGACTAGCCTTGACCTTGTTTGTTTGAAGCAAGCCAAATTTGAACCCTTGAGTTTTGAAGTGAGTGTGCTACAGTTTGGATTAATCTGGGGTTGCCATGTTTTCCACACACACACACGAGCGCTATTTTTGCCAGTTAAATCCTGGACATGTCCGGGAAATGCCAGACATAATAGCAACCCTAATTAATCACGACTATGGCTAATCAAATATGGAAGGAGAAACCACGCTGGAGGAATTTGGAAGTTTTCACTTTCATTTTCGCTTACCTGCCTTGGAATGTGAGTCAGGATTCAGCATATAGAACAGTAGCAATAAACGTGTCGAGGATTGTTGTTTGTTTGGATATTAATATAAACACAAGCAGGGGAACTAGTGATTCTCCCCCCCCCACCCGATTTTGTACTTTTTCCTTTTACCGAACACATAATGAACGAAGGGATTTCCCACCTTGACAGAAGGTGGCAGTACAATACCAACTGCATGAGGTTGTATTTATCTACATATGTATGGAAATATCTCATTTACAGCGCTGAGCGGTTTGTTGTTGTTTCTTTAAACTCTGCCTTTTGTAATACTAAATCCAAACTACTTGGACTTTGGAAAATAAAACGGATTCTAGCTACTTGAGCCTATTGCTAGTTAGTGAATACCTGCTATTTTTATAGGAACCTATCATCATGCTTCTAATAAGATTCTTAACCAAGTGACATTTTTAAAAATACTCTTTGTTAAGTATATTTGGGGAGCTTTGCAACATAACTGACTATCAACAAAAGAACAAAATCAAGACCTTTCTGCAAAAAGGCTTAAGATCATTGTATGAATGTCAAAGCAATTGTTGTTTTAAAAATATTTTGGTGGCGTGTTGCTTCTCCGGGGCAGATGGTGATTCTCTTCTACCAAGCAGGCAATAATGGCCATATCCATAGGATGCTTATTGCATACAATTTCGCGCTGCGATTTCCTTGACCTCAAATTGTGTGTTTGTAGAGTTTTGTGTACTGGTCGGATGAGAAGCCTTTAGTGACTTTCCTTCCCCTCTCATTTCAGTCTGGAGAAGGGGATATGCTTTTCTTCTTCTTAACATTCTCTCCCAGCACTCTGAATTAGAGATTTATTTGCAACGAAAAATCAATTAGTCCTAAATTTATTCATGGATTTCAGGTCCAGCGATCAATGCAAGTCCACTCAGTGGACTCAGGGGGACCCACTTCATCCCAGTTAATGTGTCTGAAGGGGAATTACCATTGATACTGTTTTTTTCCTTTTAGGTCAGAGATCAGATCTCGCTGTCACGGACTGCGGCAACCAGGAATGACTTCACCCTGCAGCTACCTAAGTTGCACCTGGAGACCTTTGCGATGGAAGGGCTAAAGGGCGGGCCAGAGGTTGTAGCATTCCAGGTTAGATTCTTAAATAACCTTTCTTTGTGAAGCAAAGGGTTTCCAAAACTCCAAAATAGTAATAATGATGATGATGATGCTATAAATAAAAGCAGAAATGTAGTGGCATGTAATTAACAAAATTAAGTTTCCGAACTTGTGCTCGACTGAAATCGTTATATTAGAACAATGCTTTCGCATTCCAAATTGAGTATCAAGGATCTGTAGAAAAGATTTTAGCAAACAAAAATGTTGCACGCTACACCTAGAAATCACTGCGGTCAGTCAGGAGGGAAAGAAAATGCCTTGCACTTTTTAAAAAGTTGGGTTCAGAACAGTATTTCTCTTAACATCACTTTCGAAGAAAAGAAATGTGCCCTGGATTAATATTTAAGGATGGCATCAGCAATGGGTCACCCAGGAGAAAAGAATTACAAAGCGGGGTGTGTTGGAGTCCCTTAGTTTCACCGCAGCTGGGGCAGTTCAAATGGCTGAGAAAGATTCTACCGTTATTGATCTTTTTAGCCATTTTCTGACACCTTCTGGCACCGGCTGAAGACAGTACTCTGACAAATGAAATAGACAATGGATGCAGCTGTCAAGGCATCGGAATCAGAAAACAGCCCTTCTAGAACGGAGTGCAAGCCCCAACTTATCTTCTTGCCTCATATAAATGATCCAAGAATTCTTAAGTGCTTAAGTGTTTTTGTGAATGGATTCATTCTTAACCAAGTCGCAGTAGTGCCCTTATCAGAAATAACTTAAACTTCTGGACCTTGGCCTTGGGCATGCCAAGGTTGTGGTAGGATGATCAAAAATATGGGAATATTGTACTGGGGATGGTTGGGGCATTGCTATGGAGGTGCTATGGTGTCCCTTGAGTAAGGAGCCCCATACCAGGATAGAGAAATGCAAAGATTGAGTCTTAGGCCTGGTAATGGTGAAGAGTCTCCTTCTTTGGAGGTCTTTAAGCAAAGGCTTGACAACCATATGTCAGGAGTGCTCTGATGGTGTTTCCTGCTTGGCAGGGGGCTGGACTCGATGGCCCTTGTGGTCTCTTCCAACTCTATGATTCTATGATTCTATGGGCCTGAATATCAGCTTTGTGTGATATCAGTGATTGGTGTCATATACAGGCCCAGCACTCATGGTCATTCATGCTGGGCACTGATGAGGAACAGGGCCAAACTGGTCTCCTATCCACCCATGGTGGCCCTTCCATATGAAATCTATAGGTAAAGGGACCCCTGACCATTAGGTCCAGTCGTGGCTGACTCTGGGGTTGCGGCGCTCATCTCGCTTTATTGGCCGAGGGAGCCGGCGTACAGCTTCCGGGTCATGTGGCCAGCATGACTAAGCTGCTTCTGGCGAACCAGAGCAGCGCACGGAAACGCCGTTTACCTTCCCGCTAGAGCGGTACCTATTTCTCTACTTGCACTTTGACATGCTTTCAAACTGCTAGGTGGGCAGGAGCAGGGACCGAGCAACGGGAGCTCACCCCGTTGCGGGGATTTGAACCACCGACCTTCTGATCGGCAAGCCCTAGGCTCTGTGGTTTAACCCACAGTGCCACCCACTGTATAGATCTGAGCAAATGCATTTTGGGTAACTTAAGATGGCAGGTTAGCCACTGTGTGTAGGAGCTGAGCTCTCACTTTAAAGCACAGCCATCTATCCCTGCTGAAGCATGTGTATGTGCTCAGGTGAGTCGTCCTGGCCAAAGCAGTGGCAGAAAGAGCATATGACCACAGGTGTCATTTATGTGGGACTGTGGGTGCCGAGGCACCCATAAAATTTTCATGGGGGGGGGCGGGGCTGGCAGGGCAACCCAACACGTCACTCATGTGGCATCACATGGAACGACGAGGCCCAATGGGGCTTGTCACAGCCATGGGAGGGTCTAACAGGCCCATTGTGCCATGTGACATTATGCGTACGATGGGCACCCCCCATGTGGGGCAGAACCCTGTCCAACCATCTCGTCCTCTGTCATCCCCTTCTTCTTGTGCCCTTGTGTCTTTCCCAACATCAGGGTCTTTTCCAGGGAGTCTTCTTTTCCCATGAGGTGGCCAAAGTATTGGAGCATCAGCTCCATGATCTGTCCTTCCAGTGAGCACTCAGGGCTGATTTCACACACTAGAAGACACTAGAACACACTAGAAGAGATTTGAATTTGGAAAACAGCATGGGGTTGAAAGGGTTATGGCACACACATGCACACACACACCCCAGCACAGAAGTGCTAGAAAGTTCCTGGGGGTTGTTTGTAGCTTCCTTTCACAACTAAAATGACAGATCTCCCAGCATCGTGTTTAGTTTGACCCTCGTGATTCTGATTCCTGCAAGCACCCAAATTCATGCTTCCAGACTGGTTAGGTAAACTATCGGCCAATCTGATAGTTTAACAGCCCTGGGGCGAAAGGAATGTCCACATTGTATGCTGAGTGACATGTATAAATTTTCGCTTTCGAGATAAAATACTTTGGCTTTGTCGCTTGTGGAGTTTTCCAGGTGGCTATGCCCCAGAGTTTTAAAAATAGGAACAAGTAACCTAACCCCAAGCACAGCTCTTAGAAAGTATGTGCAGCCAATTTCAATGGGTCTTGCTTTCCAGTGTGCTCACAACTGACATCAAAATGGTATAAAAATGAAAGAGGCCATCATTGAAATGCTCTATATGTGTATTTTGTGGCTTGAAATCTACATGGTATGTATTTCCCCCCCTAGTATTACATAGCTATTCAAAGTACCTTTATAGTTATTGACAAAAAAAACCTTTTCGGAATGGAAAAAGTCAAGGTTAATAAATAATGGATTCTTTCCAATTACGTCATAGAGTAGATCCATTGAAATCAATGGACTCCAGTCACTTAACTCCACTTACTTCAATGGGTCTATTCTGGCTGACATTGGATGTTACCCTGTGTTAGTCATGCTTTCTCTTCATGTCTAAAAACTGTGGAGGACCTCTATTCAGGTGGTTTGCTATCATTTTTGCTTGAGTCCCTTCCAAAGATTTAGAAGCAGGAAATGGGAATAATCAATTGAAAATAAAGGATTTTCAATTGGGTCATTGCCTAGTTAAACCAGATAAAGGTGATTCTTATTTAATTGTTCTTTATTCCTATTACTCTCCTCTAACACTCACATGCACACACTTTACCTGTTTCCCAGTCTAGTTTCAGTTTAAAGTTTTCGTATTAACTCTGTGGCCAGGGTGTCCTAATACCCGAAGTATGGAATCTTTCATGATCGACTATCCTCCAAATGAACAACTGACTCACTTTTAAATGTATTGTTCTCCACTTGCAAATCAGCACAGAAATAACAAATTTACATTTGTTATTATTATTATCATCATCATCATCATCATCATTATTATTTCTTCTTGTTTAATTTATGAATAACCTTTTACATATAACTCAAGGCAATTTACAAACATACCCTAAAAGCAGCTAAACATAGTTTTAAAAACAGCACACACCCCTCCAAAAATAGGTTTTCAAACAATCCTTTAATCATATATACCGTACTTTTCCATGTATAATAGTCCCCCATGTATAAGACCCCTATTTTGGGGGACCCTATTTTTGGGGGGAGGATTGCCCAGAGTTGTTGAGCTTTTGTGGGGATTGCACAGGGTTGTTGAGCTTTTTTTAGGGGGGGTGCCAAAAATTGCTCACCCGCACGCGTCGCAAATCCGCTTCTCATCTATCCCCTCGCCGGCAGAAGCTGCCAATCGCCCGCCCAATTGCCGCAGCGTCTGCCAATCAACGCCAGCCCTTGACGCAGCAACCAATAACACGCTCAATAGCCACTGACAGCCATGGAAGCAACCAATCAAACGTCCACCCTATGCACTATCCATGTATAAGACGACCCCCACGTTTTAGCATGAATTTTAAATAAAAAAACAAAAACCTAGTCTTGTACATGGAAAAGTACGGTACATTTTTTCCCAATGAGGGCTTCATCTGCCCACGCCAGTTTCCATCAATTCTGTCCCAGTCTTTCATTATCTTAGCATACTATAGTGTGACCAAGAAGCAAAACTCAGGGCAGATAGGGAACCGGTCTTAGTTTTTAAAGGCTGCCATGACATAGGATAGCCTCTGTGGCTCCACTTTTCTTCTTCTTTCTGCCACATAATTAAATGGCTGACATTCATCCTTGTGGATTACACTGACCTCTCCAATTAGGCAATAAGTTCAATGCATGGATGTGCAGATGATATTAAGTTCAGGTGGGACTTACAAATCCTGGTGAGCCCTGGCATTGTTTTTATGTGTCTCACAGAGCTTTTTTCTTTGTTGTGAAAAGTATTCTTCTGCTATGGTTTAAATATCATGTTTCATTTCTTCAGGCAATTTACTTCATTAAACTCGTGTCAGAAACAACTAAGACCCCATATTTTTGTCCTAAAGTACATAAACAGTGGACACTTAATTATTCAGAGCAAGATATGTGTTTTTAAAGTTCTGATACTGGGCAAAGCAGCTGCTTAATAGCGCAGTCCCGTGCATGTTTACTCAGAAGTAAATCAGATTTAGTTCAGTGGGGCTTAGTCCCAGGTAAGGGACTAAAATGGCCCTGTGAATATTTGACGTTTTTTCCCCTTATAGCTTTGATCTATAGGCTACCACTAAACAAGGCTGCATTTTAAGCTGCATTTTAAACTGTATTCTAACTTATATTTTAATAACTGTTTGTGTGTCTGTGTGTGTGTGTGTGTGTGTGCTTTTGTTTTGTTTTGTTTTGTTTTTAATGTTTTTACTGTATTTATATTCAGTGTTAGCCGCCCGGAAGGGAGGGCAGGGTATAAATAAAAATTTATTATTATTATTATTATTATTATCATTATTATCATTATTATTAAGTGTGGATGGGATGGCAGCCTAAATCTAACTTTGCGCCGCAGTAGCAGATAGTAGTTAAAGTGATAAAATGCTTTATATGACAAAAGCTTTAAATTTAATCAGACGTTGCTGCAATTCTGGAGTAACGCAAAAACTTGCTTAGTAATTTTATTTCGCAACATTTATATAACGCTTGATTTTAATAAAAACCTCAAAGTTGTTTTCAAAAGGCACAAAACAATAAAATTATCAGGAAAAACAACAACAGTTAAAAACAAGTATTTAGAACCTTCAAAAATCATGAAAACCATCAAGAAGCAAAAACCAGATTAAAACACCCGGCAGTGTCTGCATGTTTGGACAGGCTTGCCTAAACAAACAAACCAAATGTTTTTATCAGGCATCAAAAAGACCATAGTGACAGCTCTTGTCTATTGCCACTGTACGATGAAGGAGTTACCATGTGGGGCAATTGAGCACTGCCCCATGTTCATATGGGGGACGCAGGTGGCGCTGTGGGTTAAACCACAGAGCCTAGGGCTTGCCGATCAGAAGGTTGGCGGTTCGAATTCCCGTGACGGGGTGAGCTCCGGTTGCTCAGTCCCTGCTCCTGCTAACCTAGCAGTTCAAAAGCACGTCAAAGTGCAAGTAGATAAATAGGTACCGCTCTGGCGGGAAGGTAAACGGTGTTTCTGTGCACTGTTCTGGTTCGCCAGAAGCGTCTTAGTCATGCTGGCCACATGACCCGGAAGCTGTACGCCAGCTCCCTCGGCCAATAAAGCAAGATGAGCACCGCAACCCCAGAGTCGTCCGTGACTGGACCTAATAGTCAGGAGTCCCTTTACCTTTACCTTATCATGTTCATATGACAGAGCAGCAGCAAAAGAACGGAATACTAATAAATGGCATAATGAGTGACTCAATTATTTTGACATTATTTTCCTGTCAAAACATGATTGCTAAAATAAGTAGAAGGATTATTGCAGTCCTTAGTGATTTTCTCCGGAAGGAGCATATAAAACTAATTCTGCCGTGCTCAGAGGTGTGAAACATAAAAGCCCGCAGGCCCTTCGCAGCACCCTCTCTTACTGTTTGCCCTCTTTGGTGGACAGGCAAAAACCATTTTCAGGGATGCTTCCCTTCCTTCCTTCAATGCAGGCCCATTGAAGAGAGTCTGCGCCCAGCAAAATACTGAAGCATGCACTATGGAATGGGGAGAAAGGAAGACGTTCCATCATTTAATGTTTCCTTCTGTGTCGTCCGGCCTCCAGGATGGCACAGCATACATAAAAACAAAATGTAAACGAAACTGATAAACAATAATACAATGCTCCCTTGGTTCTCAAACTTAATCCATTCCAAAAGTCTGTTCCTAAACAAAGGTGCGCTTTCCCAAAGAAAGTAATGCAAAATGGATTAATCCGTTCCAGACTTTTAAAAACAACCCCTAAAACAGCAATTTAACATGAATTTTACTATCTAACTAGACTATTGATTCATAAAATGAAAGCAATAAACAATGTACTGCAGTCACACAACCAATCATCAGTAGCTGAACTGGGTTCCACACAGTCACACAAACACAAAAAAAGCAAAATAAATAGCAAAGACAGCAGACCTCAGCGTAACACTCAAAACGGAAGCTTAACACTCAAAACGGAGCATGTTCAGCTTCCGAAAATAGTTCACAAACCGGAACACTTACTTCTGGGTTTGCAGTGTTTGGGTTCCAAGTTGTTTGAGTACCAAGGCATTTGAGAACCAAGGGACCACTGTAATAGCCCTATTCCGTTACTTCAGAATTTGGTTTTAAGATATCCACATGTTCTACTGACCGTATCCTACTTCACAAACATCTGCCAGAAAGATGTTGGTTTTCAGGATGTAAAATTGAAGGAATTGTGGTGTGAGGGAGACAGGGAAAAGAGAAGGGGAGTGGAAGTGTAAATCATGGACCGTCCTCACAGTTGGCCCTCCTTACATCAGGAGTTGTAGTAGCGCATACCAGTGCAGGCAGGTTACAGAAACGCTGCCTACAATTTTACAGTTGTTGTACCAGTACGGCATTCTTTTGTTTGAAAACTCCTATACAAATGTAAGGAGGGGTATTATTCGTTTTATAGCAGCAAGAGTAGAGTGTTGACGTCGCTTCTGAGTGATAGAGTATAATCATTATAAATTTATAAAGGGCTTATGTCTTCCATTTATTTTATGTAAATTATGTATCCATGTATGATGCAGTCATGGTTTATCATATTGTATTGGGCAGAGAAGCAAAATTGCCTGCTCTTCTAATCAATTGGGCAAAGATAAAATGCAGCTTGAAATGTTAGGTTCCTACTATGTTTAACCCCCCCCTTCCTTCTTTCAATAGCACTAGTACAGCGGAAAGCATTCAGACCCCAAGGGAAAATATCTATCTACAAATACAAAGATAATTATGTTGTTTCTTGTCTGTTCGGAACATTGTGGCAAATATTGCGTCTTTGAAAAGTACTTTTGAAGGCAAAGCCGCGCTTTTTCCAGGTGGCAGAACTCCTCATTATTCAACCCCATTCAAACGGTGGCTCTTTGCGGGCGTGTAAAATACACATGTTTTCACGATCAACGCTTTGGCGCAATCCTTGTTAAGTAGCTCCCTTTGAAAACATTATTCTTGCTGAAGACATGAGTACAGAGTGGCCACTTACACCACGTATACTTACAAAAAAAGAGAGGTAACACCCAAAAAAGAGACAAATTTGCATATGGTGATTTGCCTTAAGCTTAATATATATCACTTGTTTGCTTGCTTCACACTATTGCAAGGAAGCAGCTTTTAAAAGAACAATTCATCAGATCAAAGGAGGGGAAACCCCCCCCATTCCCCCCCTTTTCTACCCCTCTCTTTTACACACACCTCCCCAAGACTTGCAGATCTCACCTGCTTAGGTGGAAAAGAAAGTTGGAAATTCAAGTACTTGCACCCATCCACATACAGTGGTACCTCAGGTTAAGTACTTAATTCGTTCCCGAGGTCCGTACTTAACCTGAAACTGTTCTTAACCTGAAGCACCACTTTAGCTAATGGGGCCTCCTGCTGCTGCCGCGCCGCTGGAGCACGATTTCTGTTCTCATCCTGAAGGAAAGTTCTTAACCTGAAGCACTATTTCTGGGTTAGCGGAGTCTGTAACCTGAAGCGTATGTAACCTGAGGTACCACTGTACTTCCTCTTTCTGTAGGTGTACTAGGAGAAAAATGAACTTCATTTCAGTTTTTTAAATTTTCTCCTGTATGCCGCTGTGAGGTCTGATACGACTAAGTATGGGGTAAAACAAGGTTTTCCAGTTAAAAAGATATCTTTTGGCCTTACGATTTGGAGGTTGCCGAGAGAAGACGGTCTTTGTGAAAAGGTATGCCACCTTTGTCTTCCTCACATCCACACTTGGTAAGACCACTTATGCAGAGAAGCAGGAAATATTTCATACCTGCCCCGCTTTATGTAATATACAACAAATTTGAATCCTTATTGTTTTTGAGATTTGCTTGCCAAAAATATTCAATATTCACTCGACATGGGCAGTGGCAGCTGACTGATAGGTCACCTCTAGTTTCCACAATTCACCAAAAAATAAATACAGGATTGGGGCGGAGATTCTGACACTACTTACAATTCTACTAAGAAATTTACTTCGACGTTTCAACTGCTTTAAAAGTTGTAGGTTAAAATATCTCTGCAAAATGAAAAATCCCTAAAATATTTCCGTGCTTAGTTTGTATTAATGCAGCTCCATGTGGTTTTTGTAGAGAGATCACTGTAGGAAAACGAACTGCAAAGAAAGTTGATTCTTGCCGGCAAAGCATCCTCTTTACAAATTCTTTTGTACTCTCTTCCTGCTAAATTTCTTCTCGGTATCCACATTCTCCATAAATCCTCTGGGATCCCCTCTTTTTAACTTTTTTCTTTTTTCTTTTTACACCTATCAGCATACCTTCATTCAGTTTGATTCCTTTATTATGACTGAAAAGAAATCTTGGTTTTTCCTCCAGAATATTCAGCTTTCCCTCAACTAATGCTTCTCTTTGCATCCGTTGGAAAACACGGTGGAATTCAGATGATGTGGAACTGTAAATGGGATCAGAGGGCCAATTTCTTTATCTGATGGGAACTTGAGATTTCAGAGAAGCGTATTTTCCGGCATTATTTTTCATCCACTTTGAGAAATCCTTGCTATCCAAATGGTGCCCACATTTGTGTATGCCTTTATATATCTTAATACTTTGCCATTAAGGGCTGGATTGCTGGGGTTTGGCAACTAGCCATGAATGTAAAACTCACACAACATTGAAAAACTAGTAAGGAAGTGGTGCAAAAGACATTTTGGGCCAACTTATGGCTGCAGTCTTGATAAAGGCAGACTATGTTTTTGGAAACAAATCGTTTTCAGGCATGAGAGAATATTGCAGGAGGGGAAGAGTAAACATTGTTCTCCAAAGCCTGTTTAGGTGTATTTGTATTTGTGTTTGTGTAACAGTTATAGGTTAAGAAAAGCAGAAAACATACACCCTTGTGCAAATTAATTGAAACAAACAATGTGGTTTATTGTACAAAACTCACATATACTTGTACAAAACTCACATATATGTACATTAGTAATGGATATGACCTCTGCTATTTTTAAGCAGAATTTGAACACGGTTTGGCATGGAGTGTACTAGTTTTGAACAGTCCCTGTTGATTTTCGGATCCCTGTACCACACTTGAATCAGCGCCTAAATGAGCTTCTCCATAGTCGTACAGTCTACAGCACGGAGGCGACTTTTGCATATAGCCCACAAATTCTCAATGGGATTTACGTCTGGGGAATTCCCTGGCCAATCAAGTACCTGTATTTGCTGCTCTGTCCTGAATTTCTTCACCACTTTCGATGTGTGACGGGGGGCTAGGTCCTGCTGCAGTATCCCAGTACCATCAGGACACCTCTTTTCCAGCTCTGGAATAACTCTCTTTCGTAGAACCTCAATATATTGTGGCGAACACATCTTTCTTTCTATTGGCTGCAGGCTTCCGAGACCATAATGATCAACTGACTTTTCGTGTTTGTTTTGAGTACAAGATTACAAGTAAGACAGAAAACATGCTTTGTTTCAATTAATTTGCACAATGGTGTATTTTTAAAAAAGGAAAGAAAAAATATTATTTCCCTGAAATAAAAAGGGCCACAATATCCTGTTTCATTGTTTTATATTACTCTGTACTTTTTTGTGCCATCTTCCTTGTAATAACGTTCAAAAACTGAATGTTTCGGTCAATAGGTGATTCATATATATTTTAGGTGTACAGGAGAAGATAATGAACTGTGTGCAAGCACACACACATGTGAAATGTTGATGGTGAATCATTTGTGTGCAGGTGTGTCACGTGTTACTTTAATTAAAAAATGCTAAAAACACACCTCATTGAATCATAGAAAGAATGTTGTACTTTCATTTGTTTTCAAATGCTTGAGTCTTTTTATTTATTTTTTATTTTGAGGGGTCGAAGACCAAAGTTGCTCCTTTCACGTTGCATTTTCACATAGGCTACTTTTTAGGTAAAATTGTCCCCTCTAGAGTTAACACTTTGTTTTGGAGTTCATGAGCCTCTCATGTGGGAAGGATCGAGTGCTTCGCAGAACGGTTCACCTGTGAAAGAGAGCTGAAGTCATCGCTGAAGTTTTTAACCACTTTTAAAATGAAAGTATGAGCTCTGACTGAAATACTTTAATCCTCAAGACACCTTTTGCCAAAGTTTTACTTTTGAAGGTTTGTACTGGTCAGACAGAGGCTGGGACAGCCCAGTCCTCAGCTTTTCATGACCTTCAAAGTGTTGTTGTTGTTTAGTCGTTTAGTCATGTACGACTCTTCGTGACCCCATGGACCAGAGCACGCCAGGCACTCCTGTCTTCCACTGCCTCCCACAGTTTGGTCAAACTTATGCTGGTAGCTTCGAGAACACTATCCAACCATCTCGTCCTCTGTCGTACCCTTCTCCTTGTGCCCTCCATCTTTCCCAACATCAGGGTCTTTTCCAGGAAGTCTTCTCTTCTCGTGAGGTGGCCAAAGTATTGGAGCCTCAGCTTCAGGATCTGTCCTTCCAGTGAGCACTCAGGGCTGATTTCCTTCAGATTGGAGAGGTTTGATCTTCTTGCAGTCCATGGGACTCTCAAGAGCCTCCTCCAGCACCATAATTCAAAAGCATCAATTCTTCGGCGATCAGCCTTCTTTATGGTCCAGCTCTCACTTCCATACATCACTACTGGGAAAACCATAGCTTTAACTATACGGACCTTTGTTGGCAAGGTGATGTCTCTGCTTTTTAAGATGCTGTCTAGGTTTCTCATTGCTTTTCTCCCAAGAAGCAGGCGTCTTTTAATTTTGTGGCTGCTGTTACCATCTGCAGTGATCATGGAGCCCAAGAAAGTAAAATCTCTCACTGCCTCCGTTTCTTCTATTTGCCAGGAGGTGATGGGACCAGTGGCCATGATCTTCGTTTTTTTGATGTTGAGCTTCAGACCATGTTTTGTGCTCTCCTCTTTCACTCTCATTAAAATGTTCTTTAATTCCTCCTCACTTTCTGCCATCAAGGTTGTGTCATCTGCATATCTGAGATTGTTGATATTTCTTCCGGCAATCTTAATTCCGGCTAGGGATTCATCCAGCCCAGCCTTTTGCATGACGAATTCTGACCTTCAAAGTAAAAAGGTAAAGGTAAAGGTACCCCTGCCCGTACGGGCCAGTCGTGACCAACTCTGGGGTTGTGCGCCCATCTCACTTAAGAGGCCGGGGGCCAGCGCTGTCCGGAGACACTTCCGGGTCACGTGGCCAGCGTGACGAAGCTGCTCTGGCGAGCCAGCACCAGCGCAGCGCACGGAAACGCCGTTACCTTCCCGCTATAAAGCGGTACCTATTTATCTACTTGCACTTAGGGGTGCTTTCGAACTGCTAGGTGGGCAGGAGCTGGGACCGAACGATGGGAGCTCACCCCGCCACGGGGATTCGAACCGCCGACCATACGATCGGTAAGCCCTAGGCACTGAGATTTTACCCACAGCGCCACCCGCGTCCCTTCAAAGTACAGACCTTCAAAACCAAGGCTTAAGGTTGCCTCCTAGTTTCACTTTTACTGCACAATCTTAGACATGGCATCTCAGGAATTAATTCCATTACAGTAGAACTTGCTTTTGAGTAAGCTCAGGATTGCACAGCTAGAAACCTACTTACCTCTGAGTAAGCATAGGATTACACAGCTATAAGCCTAATTTCAATATTTCAATATCTTGCATTTTTAGGGCAATTTGTCATGAAGACAACCTAGTATTTCAGTAAACTGCCTTTATAGTGGCTTTCTTTTGTTACCCTTGTAAAGAGTTTTGAAAGTCAAAAAGCTATGTGAAATATTGCACCATATTAATATTGGATTTTGTAATGTAATTGTCAGCTTTTTTGGAAAAGGATATCATTTGATGGGGTGCTTAGGTGAGGGCCTGGAAAAGGAAGGGTTAGCTACAACTTGAGCGAGTTTATTATGGCTTAGTGATTTGCTGATTGATTTCATTTGCTGTCAGTTAAGGCTCTCTTAATGTCAAGTTTTTTGCATAATGCATTGAAATAGAGACTGATGAAGTTCTTCAGAGTGATGCGGCTTACACAAACTGACCCTGATTTGCCCTGTTCTGCATGACAATTTAAGTGACAGCAGTTAAAGGAAAATATGGCAATGAATATGCAACTGTGGTATTAAGGAAAATGCAGTGTAAACGCTTCAGAATATGAAACTACGCATAAGAAACAGGCTAGTCTGCTAATTCCACAGTTCTTCTGCATCGAGGAAATAGGGCATTGTTGTGTCCCAAGTGATGCACTAAATAAAAATTCAAAGGGAAAACAAAGTTTAGAGGGAATTAAAAACTAACCTATATTCCTGAGTTCTGATAAATGTTTGCCCTGCTAGATAGTGTAGGTTTTTGGAAGCATGTGAATTTCAAATCTGTGAGGTCCTTTGAGATTTTCCCCTTTGCTTTCATGCTTTCATAGTGCATATAAGTGTGTGGCAGGCCTTGTTTCTGGTCTGCATAACTGATTGCCCGCCTAATGGAAATAAATTGCTGATGAGATCGAAGATAGAGGTCCCAGCTTTATTTATTAGTAGTTTGCAGCATCAGTCTTCAGGCGGCATAATTTTTTTGTGACATTAGGGAGTTCAATGGGAAGCATGTATTAAGAATGTCACTAGTTTGATTGGAGTCTGTTGATTTTTCACTTCGCTTTTCCCTTCTGCGTTAAGTGCCAAAGTACCACAAAGAGTGGGGTACCGGGAGGAGAGAATGACTAAAGGGACTAATTAAAATGATGGCTGGTGGCTGAAATAGGGTCTGTGGACATACCTTGTCCCAGCAATTCTTCCTGGGATTGGGAGTTTGCCTCAGGTGGTCTTGTGCTTCCTTTCACTGCATAGGAACATGGGAAGCTGCCTTGGTTCATCTATGTTAGCATCGTCTCTACTGATTATTTTGTGTGTGTTTTTTGAAATCATTTTAATTTGATTTTTACAATACAGTCATACCTCATGTTACGTCCGCTTCATGTTATGTTCTTTCAGGTCACGTCCCATGGTGACCCAGAAGTAACAGAAAGCGTTACTTTCGGGTTTCGCCGCATGCGCAGAAGCGCAAAATGATGTCACGCACATGCACAGAAGTGGCGAATCGTAACCCGCGCATGCGCAGATGCACCGCTGTGGGTTGTGCTCTTTTCATGTTGTGAATGGGCCTTTGGAATGGATCCCGTTCGCAACCAGAGGTACCCCTGTACAAAACTATAAGAATTATTATAAGTCCATATCCATGTGCATAGATTCCTCCGAATCTTAGGACTCCCCCCCCCTTCCCTAGAGTCTATTTTTAATCATTTAAAACTGCATCTTCTCCAAACTCTATTATATCAACCCATATTTTTCACCTTCTTCTTCTTCTTCTTCTTCTTCTTCTTCTTCTTCTTCTTCTTCTTCTTCTTCTGCGATCCCTCATAGCTGAGTAAGATTGTCTTCTATAAACACGGTTTTAGCAATGAGTCCATAAGCGACTGTGGAGGCCAATTCTGGATCCACACATCCTTCCACAGCGGGGACATTGGTTTCCAGGCAGGAGTTGATCACAGTGTGGATTTGCCAAGTGTGCCTTCCTCTTTGCACGTTTCTCCCTTGCATCCTGAGTTCAAGCATCTTCAAAGCCCATGACACCTTTGGTAAAGGCTGTTCTCCAACTGGAGCGCTCGCAGGCCAGTGCTTCCCATTTTCCATGATAATTGTTACACTACAAGTGAAATCAAAATCCTGCTGATGTTTCCATCTGCTTACAGTGGTCTCCTAAGCAACTTATCAATTTTTCCCATTCTTTTGTAAAGTTTTTGTTCCTGAGTTTTCCAGTCAGCTTTGCCATCTCGGCACAGTCCATCAGCTTGGTTTGCTATTCTTCTCTGGTAGGGACTTTGTCTCCTTGTCTTCTTTCCATCTCTGGGATAGTAACATCCTGGCAGCTGTTGTTCCATACATAAAAAGTATTTTCTGGTCCTTCAGGATGTCGGTACCTGTAATTCCTAGTAAAAAAAGCTTCTGTGGTTTTTTTTAAACATAGGTTATTTTAGACATTTTTCCCCCCATTTCATTATATATCATCTCCCAGGAAGCTTTTACCACCTTACAGGTCCACCACATATGATAAAAGGTACCTTCTTTTTCTTTGCATTTCCAACAGGTATCTGTACTTGTCCTATACATTTTTGCCAATTTAATAGTCATCTCTACTGATTGGCTGCAGCTCTTTAGGGGTTGAGACTGCAAGTATCTCCTAGCGCTTCCTGGAGTTGCCGGGATTTGAAGCTGGGGCTTTGCATGCAAAGCAAATTATATACTTTTTTCTTTTTAAAGAAGATTTTTTTTAAAAAAAAATCTTAATACGTTACAATAAAACAAACAAAGTAATCTAAACAAAAACAGAAAAATGGGAGAGAGAGAGAGAGAGAGACAGACAGACAGACAGACAGACAGACAGACAGACAGACAGACAGAACTCTTTCACAGGTAGATCCTAACTTGCCCCGCACAGAAAAATTTGATCCCTCCCAAGTCTCACCCGGGAACTTCCCTTTCTTACGATACAATACGATAATCTTTATTGTCATTGTCCCATACAGAACAACGAAATTGAAAAAATCTACATCAGACATTCAAAAACCAACAAGCCAGCTATCCCAGCCTGGTTAACCCCCTAAAAACTCTGATACCCCATTTTTAAATACAATATACTCCCATACAGACTCCTTACACTGCGTTTAAAACCAAAATCGCATTTGGATAGAAACTGTTTCTCAGGCGGCTAGTCCTAGTCTTTATAGCCCTGTACCTTCTTCCAGAAGGCAGAAGCTGAAAGAGATCATTTCCAGGGTCCGCACTATCCTGCACTATCTCTGCAGCTTTCTTATGGCACCTGGAAGTGTAGATTTGATCCAAGGTGGGAAGAGTGCACCCAATTATTCTCTCCGCAGTCTTTACAACCCTGGACAGCATTGTTTTTCCCCTGACCGTGCAGCTCCCAAACCACACACACAGACCATAAGTTAATACACTCTCAACAGTACAATGGTAAAATGGTAAAAATGGTAAAAATGGTAAAATGCCATCAACAGGTCCTGTGTGTGTGTGTGTGTGTGTGTTCTTCAAAACAGTCACATGTTCAATCCGAAATAATATCCAGCTGTCCCTCCCTCTGTGAAGCAGCGTGTTTCCTGTCTTCAGTCCGGGCATCTCAAGTTCGTTCACCCCCCCCCCAATAAAACAAAACAAAAAAGTCCCAAGATAAACACCAACAATAGTCTTCCTTTTCCAGTGCAACATCACAACTTTGCCTCTGACACTAAGAAATATTCAGTCCTTGCTCTTTGTGCAAAATGGTTGTTTAGTAAAATTCTCCATGTTTTGCCAAGCCTGGTCCTGTGTTGTGGCAAAGGAAAGCATCCTGCTTCAGGAGTGCTGTGTCTGGGTTTTATATATACAGTGGTACCTCGGGTTACATACGCTTCAGGTTACATTCACTTCAGGTTACAGACTCCACTAACCCAGAAATAGTGCTTCAGGTTAAGAACTTTGCTTCAGGATGAGAACAGAAATTGTGCTCCGGCGGCGTGGCAGCAGCAGGAGGCCCCATTAGCTAAAGTGATGCTTCAGGTTAAGAACAGTTTCAGGTTAAGTACGGACCTCCGGAACAAGTTAAGTATTTAACCCGAGGTACCACTGTAAAAGGGTTTTATATATAAAAGGTCGGCAGTTGAAGCAGAGAGGGGCACTATTTGGCTTTTGCTTCAGGCAGATATTCCTCCTGAGCCAGCAATGGATTCTGCTGTGGTTATAACCATAGGAGAGAATTTGGAAGGGAGGGAGAAAAATGGGCGGTTTCTCAAAAAATGAATGAAACATTTTAAAATTAGCTTTAAATGTCACCTCATTTGTTTGTGTTTTGGAAGTGGTAAGACTGTGTCCCATTTTTCAGGTTAATGTTTTAGTTAAGCCTTGGATCCCCAGGTGCTGCATTTTTATTCTTCCCCCATTATGTAAAACTTCTTGTCATGGTGGGACAGAATGTTTTAAATTGCTCTTTTTTGGAGATTGCTTACCTTGTCAAAGCTGAAGCGTTACCACACTTTCAGCCAGCAGCACAATTTTCTTTAGTTGCAGGTATAAAATAGCACAACAGCGCTGTGATCTTCTAAATGTCTTCATTTCTCATCGGACGAAGTTGAATAGGATTGAAGAGAAATATATAGGTAACGAAGCCAGGAAAAACTGCTGTTAAATATATACTGCAGTTTGGGGAACATTTCCCAAGAGACTTAGAAATACGTGTGTGGGTGTCTGTCTCTTTTCCACACTTACAATTTATATATTATTATGATACGGTATAAACACAAGGACGTTGCTTAGGCATTATTGTTTAGTCGTTTAGTCGTGTCCGACTCTTCGTGACCCCATGGACCAGAGCATGCCAGGCACTCCTGTCTTCCACTGCCTCCCGCAGTTTTGCCAAACTCATGCTGGTCGCTTCGAGAACACTGTCCAACCATCTCGTCCTCTGTCATCCCCTTCTCCTTGCGCCCTCCATCTTTCCCAACATCAGGGTCTTTTCCAGGGAGTCTTCTCTTCTCATGAGGTGGCCAAAGTATTGGAGCCTCAGCTTCAGGATCTGTCCTTCCAGTGAGCACTCAGGGCTGATTTTATTCAGAATGGATAGGATTGATCTTCTTGCAGTCCATGGGACTCTCAAGAGTCTCCTCCAGCACCAGAATTCAAAAGCATCAATTCTTTGGCGATCAGCCTTCTTTATGGTCCAGCTCTCACTTCCATACATCACTACTGGGAAAACCATAGCTTTAACTATACGGACCTTTGTTGGCAAGGTGATGTCTCTGCTTTTTAAGATGCTGTCTAGGTGTGTCTGCTTAGGCACTAGGCCAAACTTATGATTTGTGCCGACCACCGTTGCACATCCAAGCAATTGTTTGAGTCACCAGACATGCAGTCAAACCACAGTTGGAGTTGTGTGCCAGCTTCCATTTTTCCCTCCACCCAAGCACTCCAATCTCAGTTAAGTCTCTAGACAGACGGAGTATGGAGGAACAGCTGTTATTATTATTATTATTATTCACATCCTGATAACCTATGAATTTTATTATTATGGTCACAGACCAGTTCCGGCTCACTTACAATATCAGGAAAATCATAAAACACAACAAGAATAAATTGAATTGCAATTGGGTATAACAGAGACAATTCAGATATAGCAGCAGTTAAAAATATATATTAAATCTTGATTGCTAAAATATAACCTAAAATTGTCATTTGAAAGTTTAATCATTTTGGTAGTACAGCTTGTTCCCTAAGTTTTATGGCAGACACACAGAATTTGGCCACCCTTAGCGTGATCTCTCCTCTACCAGGAGTTTTAGACATTGAAGTTCGGACCCATTTAGAGATTTTTGTATAATTTATCACTCCTGTGATAAATACGGAGCGTATATCCCCATAGAAATGGCAGCATAACAAGACATGAGAGACAGTTTCTACCTCCATAAAGCCGCAGGGGCAGTCTCGTTCCACATATATTTTATCCTGGTAACCTGGATAGGTTCAAGATTGCTGGCCAGGGCTGGTAAAAAGAACACATTTCAACTGTGCCTGCCCAATGATGAGATCAATTTTTGATCTCTTTCTCTGGGTACCCCTGCCTTATCCTCTCCAAGGTACCATACTTTTCCAAGTATAAGACTATGTTTTTTTAATTGAAAAATCATGTTCAAAATTATGGGTCATCTTATACATGCGGGTGGCACTGTGGGTTAAACCACAGAGCCTAGGACTTGCTGACCAGAAGATCGGCAGTTCGAATCCCCGCGACAGGGTGAGCTCCCGTTGCTCGGTCCCTGCTCCTGCCAACCTAGCAATTCAAAAGCACATCAAAGTGCAAGTAGATAAATAGGTACCGCTCCAGCGGGAAGGTAAACATTGTTTCCGTGCTTCTCTGGTTCGCCAGAAGCGGCTTGGTCATGCTGGCCACATGACCTGGAAGCTGTACGCTGGCTCCCTCGGCCAATAAAGCGAGATTAGCGCTGCAACCCCAGAGTTGGTCACGACTGGACCTAATGGTCAGGGGTCCCTTTACCTTTTTATACATGGGTAGTGCATTGTGGGGACGTGGGATTGCTGGCTGCCGCGAGATGGCGATTGTAAGGGCTGGTGTTGATTGGCTGTTGCTGCGGCAAGTGGGGGGGCTGTTTGCTGCCTTTTTCGGCGATGGGACAGAGGATAGGTTGCTTCAGCGATGCACGCAAGCAGCATTGTTGGTCTGGCGGGTAAGCGTTTTTTGGCATTCCCCCCCAAAAAAGCTCAACAGCTGTGTGTTGTCCCCCCCACCCCACAGAAAAGCTCAGCAACTGGGCAATCCTCCCCAAACTTTGGGGAATCCCCCCCCCCATTTTCTGAATTTTGAGTCCCCAAAATAGGGGGCGTGTTATACACGGAAAAGTACGGTATCTTGTCTTACTTCTAGATTATTGGCCTGAAAGCATTGACTTGTAGTGTTTTTAATTTTTGCGCAGCACCTAGCAAATGTCAGGTGCTTTATAAAATTCAGTAATATGTCTGCCGTATCTTTTCCAGTCCAGTTTGTCCCACTCGAAAGGAAAGAGGGTTGCAAGTGTTTCAACGGGCTGAATAAGTTAATCACCTTGTACGGCCCCTAATAATAATTTGACTAGTTCATTTGTGGTCTTAAGCACTATTTGGGTTCACCCACATAATTACCGCGGGAAGACTTGGTGCATTATTTTATGAATCTTGCATGATGTGATTGGCATTTTAAATGGTTTTGTGCTTTTTCCAATAGAGGTTGATCTGCTACAATATATTCTACTTTGTCTCATTATGTGGAAAACGAAGCAGCGGCAATATTCTATATCATGCTACGAGGAAATAAGGCTCTTAGCTCACCTATTTGCATATTGACATTTTTCCTGCCTCTGTGTTCAGTCCATTACCAAGTTGCATTGCTGGTTTCCCCCACAACATCCTACGCTTTGATAATAAATTCATGGTTTTCCATCTTTACTTCACCCGTGTCAATGCAGAGATTTAACTAATACTGGTATAGAAAGGAGTGCTTCCTCGCTTGTCTCTTGAAGTGGAACTGTTTCTTTGTTTTTTAAACACCCACCCATTTTTTTACGTACGGCTGAATGCAAAGTACTTGTGCCATTTTCAGATTATTAAAAGTGCAGTGCAATTCTTGCAGGGTAGCAGAGCAGAAAGAGGACCTAAAAAAAGACCAAAAGCCTTTATTTTAGGAATAATCGGTCTAGATGTCCCTAGAGATCGGATGGGGGGGGGAAATGTTTTTAATACACAACTTTGTTGTTGTTCTTTAGTCGTTTAGTCGTGTCCGACTCTTCGTGACCCTGTGGACCAGAGCACGCCAGGCACTCCTGTCTTCTACTGCCTCCCGCAGTTTGGTCAAACTCATGCTGGTAGCTTCGCGAACACAGTCCAACCATCTTGTCCTCTGTCGTCCCCTTCTCCTTGTGTCCTCCATCTTTCCCAACATCAGGGTCTTTTCCAGGGAGTCTTCTCTTCTCATGAGGTGCCCAAAGTATTGGAGCCTCAGCTTCACGATCTGTCCTTCCAGTGAGCACCCAGGGCTGATTTCCTTAAGGATGGATAGGTTTGATCTTCTTGCAGTCCATGGGACTCTCAAGAGTCTCCTCCAGCACCATAAATCAAAAGCATGGTTGGACAGTGTTCTTGAAGCTACCAGCATGAGTTTGACCAAACTGCAGGAGGCAGTGGAAGACAGGAGTGCCTGACTTGCTCTGGTCCATGGGGTCACAAAGAATCGGACATGACTAAACGACTAAACAACAACTAGCTTCTCAATAGGCGCCCTTTAACAGTTATCAGATGACACGTTGAAGTGTAACTGCAGATTTTGGTGACAGACCCTTGGCCCCCACCACCACTGAAATTGTGCCCTACTGCTGTGCCTGCGTATAAGAGGGGCAGACACTGGCTAACATCAGCTCGTTCCTGTGACCCACTCTGTCAAGTTTTCTTCAGCTGACTTCCTCAGGGTCCATAACTACATTTTAATAATTTTAATTTTTAGTATTGTACACTGCTTTGTGTGCCATTTTTGGCAGAACTTCGGTTTATAAATTCCTAAACGAACAACTATATTAGTCATTCCACTAGCGGTCCTTATTATTCTTTAATCCTCTTTCTGCCATTCCTTGAAGCCTGATTAAAAACAGTATGCCTATCTAAACTTGGAAGCATTCCCCCCGCCCCCTAATTCACTATCCCGTATCAATTTTCATCATCATCATTGCCTTCCTCCACTTCCAATCCAATTTTCTCCCCTTCTCCTGTGGCTTCCAACCCCTTTGCCAGATTCACGTGAAGAAAGGGATCTTGTGAAATTATGCAAATTCAAGTGGCAAGGTGGTAACAACACCAGTTAAATGTCTTTTCCATCCCAAAGTACCTTCTGCCAGTGCTTGTTCAAACGGCGAATTCTGTGGTACGCAGGATCTGCTTGAAGTTGTGTGTGGAAAGTTGCCAGTAATGATATCAGTGATATCACACATAATGGTAATGTCAGGGGGGTTGTGAGAGAAGATCTTGGCCTTTCTGTTTCCTCATCAGGAGCTCTGAAACTTCATTATTTAATTTGTTTGTACCTCAAAACTTCATCTGAAGAAGGAGAAGAAAACTCCCTGACTGGCAAGTGCAAACATGAACTGACAATTTTCAGAAATAAAATGGTACAATAAATCAACAGCAACAATTAAAATAACAGAAAAACAGCAGCAGGGAGCCAACTGAAACAACTCAATCAGCATTTTAAAAGACAAGTAAAACTAAGAAGTTGCTTGGGGGGGGGAACCCCCCCTAAATGCAGTAGGTGGCAGGTGAGCCTCCACGGGATTGCATTTCACTTTTAGGGCACCACAGCCCAAATATTCGCTGCAGCTGCAAATATGATTCTTCAGCAAGATCCAGAATAGGCTGCAAGTCTAATCCCAGCTCTGCGAAACTGTGGCCAAGGGTACAAATGCCTTTTCCGTTTGTTCACCTCCACCCATTTCTGAATGGACACCAAAACGCTGATTTAGGATCTCTAAAGAGAGAAGTTTCACCGAATTTCTCCACTTGCACTGTGACCCGCCTAATTATAATGCAGCACTATCTCTTAAAGCGTGTTTGCTCAGAAGCAAGTCCCACGAAACTCATTGGAACTTTGTCTGCAGTAACAGGACATCATAGAGCCACAGCTTTAATGTAGAAAATCAATGTTGTTCTTAGGACAATCTATACTTGTCAAGAAATGCCACGATGGCTCTTGCGTGCCAGTCTGCTGCGGTTTTCAGTAGAAGCAGTTTCCTTTCCATCTTCCAAATTCAAATCCATTCTTTCACAAATAGGAAATCATGCCATTACTTCTCATGGCCTATTTCCCATCCTTCGGAGAGCTTCAGTTCTTGGGGTGTCTGTCAGTTTGCATATCTTAGTACATAAAGTATTGATCTGATATGTGGAGATCTTTCTTGTTCTGCTTGGTTCAAGAGTGTTCTGGAAAGTTTTCTTTCTATGTGAAAGATACAGGCAGAAGATTCTTGTTTGGATTATTCCTTCTGAGAAGCTGAGCACAGCTGGCTTAAAGCTGGTTCTGTTATCTTTCTTTTTTTTTAAAAAAAATAATCTTTATCAAGCAATTTTAACAAAACAAATGATCAATCAATGTAACCAATTACTTTTCTCCCCCTTTTCCCCCCATCCCTCCCTCTCTCACCCACTAAAGACTTCCCACAGCTCCCCTCTCTGATTTGTTTGCACATATTATTCTATGCGTGTTGTAAAATTATACATATCATTGCTTTATCTGTCATATATTCTACTAATAAATTTGTGGATGTTTATTCAAAACCTGCCAAGGAGTCCAAATCATTTTGTTGTTGTTTTAGATAATTTGTAAAAAGTTCCCATTCCTCCTTGAAGTCACAATTGTTCTTGTCACGTAATTTATATGTCAACTTTGCCAGCTCTGCATAACTCATCAGTTTTTCTTGCCATTGTTCTTTCATTGGGCTTTCCTCATTCTTCCATCCTTGTGCTAACAAGACTCTTGCCGCTTTTGTAGCATACATTCATAAATTCATTGTTTTTCTTGGCAGGTCTCTTCCTAAAATCCCTAACAAGAATGTCATTTTATACATTTTTTTCAGTTCGTTATATATCATCTCCCAGAATTTTTTAACTTCTGTTCATTCCCACCACATATGATACAAAGTATCTTCTTTTTCTTTACATTTCCAACATGTATTTGACCCAGTTTTGTACATTTTTGCCATTTGTTCTGGTGTGATATACATCATATATATTTGTTCTGGTGTGATCTATACATCATTTTCATATAATTTTCTTTCAAAAGAGAACAGTCTGTAAATTTCAAGTCCACCTTCCACAACTTCTCCCAGTCCTCAGATTGTATATTGTGTCCTATATCTTGTGCCCATTTGACCTTAACTGATTTGACGTCTTCATCTTTTGGGTGTCCACCAAGACCTTGATGGGATGTGGAAGGGGTGAGTGGCAAGAGAGAAAACATAATTGATACTGAAGTTAAGAGGGCAGGGTTTAGCTCAAAACAGTTGCAGTGAAGGATCCTGGAGTATGTGTGTGTTCGTGTGGGGACTGGAATGGAATTGCCTTCCCTTCCGGTGCATTTAACTTGCATGTGCCGTGCTTAGATGAAGCCCAGCACAAGTTTAATGTCAGACGAAGATCCATGGAGAGCAGATCATTAAAGCATGTACCAAACAGCTGCAGAAAAGCAGTTTCTGTCGAATGTTGTTTCCCATGAGACCTCTTTTGAGGCCTGAAAATGCCTCAGAGTTTATAGCCTCTTCTGTAGCTGCTATAAGGAGTTGCGGGACAAAGGAAAATACCTGAATGCATTTTCACGCATACTCTTTCGAGAGGAATTCAAATTCGGCAGCCCACTCGACACAATGTCCTCCCCTCTCTCAAATAATAATAAAACAAAATGATTTGTGGAATGTCTTCCTTCAAAACTCTCTTTCTGAAGCCATTGACATGTTCTGTGCCAGATTAGGGGCAACTTCATACATCTTTCCTGCAGTTTTGAAGCACGTGGAACAATGAATTTGAATGAGCAACATGGAACAATGTACTTAGTTTTCCTTTAGCATCTAATTTTCCCCCTTCCCTCAATGTAAGGCCAGCAGAAATCTACAGTATACTGTCAATATGCACTGATATTTTACATCTGTAACTACTTCACGGGTTCCCCTCCTATGCGTGATGGGGAGCACAACATAACACAACACAACCCTCAAATTGGTAAGGAAAAAAATGGTGCGAATGTTGCCCTAGAAGTAGAATGGACCATTCTTTCTGCAGAATAGTCAGTATAGATGCAGGGTACCATTTTTATTTTACTTCGTAGCTCTGCACCAAACATTCTTTGCCTGTTGTCACTTTTTGGGCAAACTTCACAGTGAACACAACATTTGTAGTCTCTTCAGATTTTCATCCTAGTAGTTTGCTACACTAAAGTTAGGCTCACATTCTTTTGAAGTACATTTATTATTCCCTCTCTTGTTCCTTTTCATCTCTTTGTGTACATTGCCCTTAGGTAAATTTATTACCTACTAACATTCTTTTTAGTTCAGGAATTTCCTGGAGGTTGGAAGCCTAAAAGGCAAATATTAATTTGGAATTTTCTTCTCTTTCTATACTTAAAAAACAGAAGAACCTCTTCTTTGTGTTTCTAATTTTTGTTGCAGTTTTTTTCTGTATTATCTTATTGGTCTGCTTATGATTGTAATTTTATACATGACAACTTTCTTAAAGGTTTGATATTTGTGTCCCCCCACCCCTGCTTCGGTTCAGTTGATAAAACTTTGTCTAGACGAAAGTCGATCCTCCTCACCACCCACTGCCAGGGAAAGACCAAAGTCTCTAATTTTGTTGAAGTTGATATTGCTATAAAGTTGAACGCCAATGCTACCACATAGTGGAAGGTTTTATGAATAGTATTAGATGATGTGCAGCTAAGTCATCCTCAGAGGAGACCCACTGAAATCAGTTAAGCATGACCAATTCCCCTGATTTCAATGGGTCTAACCTTTCAATGGGTCTAACCTAGTTGGATGCAACCCAACATCAGCATTCTAAAATCTTAGGCTACTTAAAGCCTGGCAAAAAGAAATATTGGTGGTAATAATAATAATAATAATAATAATAATAATAATAATAATAATAATAATATATGTATCCATCTACAAAGACACATACTTCACTTAAATGATTTTTTAAATCAGTGCTCAGTTTTACACTTTATGGTTAATATTAACTCTTCTGAACTGTTCAGATAAGGAACTCTTCTTCAACTGTCTACTAAATATCCTTAAGTGCATAAATGTGTTTACTCACATCTTTAATAAGCCTCAATTATGCCTGTTTTTGATTTTCTATTGTCACAGACTCTCAGGAAAATGACCACTGGATACAGTAAACAGTGCCGGATTTAGGGCAGTGTGGGCAGTTCTGCCACACAGGGCACTAAGCTGAGGTGGCCCAAAATAGTAATAGTAATAATAATAATAATTATACCTATATTTATATTGGTACCTACTCAAAGTTAGGGGGTGCCAAATTTTGTCCTCGCCCAGGGCGCCACATTACTAAAGTCCTCCCCTGCAGTAAAGAATGTTCCTTTAAATAACCCATAGATGAATGAAAGTATTAAAATTAATAACAGTTCCTTTGCAAGGAGTCATTTAGCAACTTGAGCAGTGAGAGCTCTGTTTTCTAGAACATTCTTCTTGAGTTGCTTCAAACTTGGCAATAACTGTGACTTTCCTTGATCTTACTAATTAAATGCAAAGGCATACCCTCCAACATTTCTCAGGTGAAAATAGGGACGTCCTATGGAACAACAACACCTATTATTATTATTATTATTATTATTATTATTATTATTATTTTGTTTATACCCCACCCACCTGACTGGGTTGCACCAGCCACTCTGGGCGGCTCTAGTATCCTTGGCTACTCCGTATCCTTCAACATTTTTCCAGTTAAAATAGGGACGTCCTAAGGAAAAGCGGGACATTCTGGGATCAAATCAGAAACCGGTACGGCTTCTGTAAATCTGGGACTGTCCCTGGAAAATAGGGACACTTGGAAGCTCTGACCATGTGAGTCTCAGAAGGTGAGCCCCAAATGCAACGTGGCTCTTGGGGTGAAACAGTTCCCCACCGCTGACCTATCAGAATTTTACCGGGGGGAAGGAACATGGAACATTACAGTGGTACCTCGGGTTAAGAACTTAATTCGTTCTGGAGGTCCGTACTTAACCTGAAACTGTTCTTGACCAGAAGCACCACTTTAGCTAATGGGGCCTCCTGCTGCCGCTGCACGATTTCTGTTCTCATTCTGAAGCAAAGTTCTTAACCCGAGGTACTACTTCTGGGTTAGTGGAGTCCTTAACCTGAAGTGTCTGTAACCTGAAGCGTATGTAATCCGAGGTACCACTGTAGACTGATCCATAGTACCAGCAGTCAGAAGATCTACAAGACCAAGTCAACATCTTTTGGATGGTGGGGGAATCAACTCATTATGGCTTCACTGAAGGACCACACTGTTTAAACAAGGGTGGCCCTGGGGTCACAGACTCAGAAGAAAAGTCCTTTCTTTAAACTCTCTACATCTCAGTAGTCTGGGGAATAACAAAGAGAAATGGCTGGTTAGATTACATACCCTCCAACATTTCTCTGATGAAAATAGGGACGTCCCATTCCATAATGATAATTTTCTATTTATACCCCACACATCTTACTGGGTTGCCCCAGCTACTCTGGGCAGCTTCCAACATACAGTGGTACCTTGGGTTAAGAACCTAATTCGTTCCGGAGATCCGTTCTTAACCTGAAACTGTTCTTAACCTGAAGCACCTGAGGTACCACTTTAGCTAATGGGGCCTCCCGCTGCTGGTGCGCCACCAGAGCACGATTTCTGTTCTCATCCTGAAGCAAAGTTCTTAACCCAAGGTGCTATTTCTTGGTTAGCAGAGTCTGTAACCTGAAGCGTCTGTAACCCAAGGTACCACTGTACATGTTCAGCGAGCTGTTTCTGGAAGTTGGTATTGGCCCAGAGGTCATTCCTTAAAATTGGCCAATTCTCTGGGAGTAAACTCTGTTGCCACCGTGTTTATAATAATTTTATAATTTATTATTTATACCCCACCCATCTGGCTGGGTTTCCCCATCTGTATAAGATGTTTTCTTAAGAATATAATATAATGTACAATAGAAAAGTAAAAAGGTCAAAAGGACAGGAAGGAGGTCACTCAGGAACCATTTGCTCTCTTATTACTTCCTTGCATTTGGTTACTCCTGAGTAATTTGTTACTGTTTCTACTCTAAAATTGGCAGCCTTGTGTATGTTTTAGGCTTTATTAACTTACATCCTGTGTTTCAATTTAAAATGGCTTTTTAATGCTTGAAATTAAAATTCTTCAGCCTTCAGAATTGCTGTGGCTAGCTTTCCTGCCCCTCTGACATTCTTACAATACTCCCCAGTCTGGAAGGGATTTCGGTTTTTAAATGAACGTTCCATATGAATCTGTCTGGGTTGTAAAAAACGGTTCAGGAAGACATGATTACTTTCTAATCAAGAACAGTATAACCCTTCTCTTTTTTTGGTTGGTTTTATTTATAATGATAAGTGACTTCTTTCAAATGTTGTGTTGTTAGTTTCCCTGTAATAGTACTGCCAATTCAGTAAGAAATCAAGAGGCTGCATTCCTCTATCAATCTTCTTCTTCTTCTTCTTCTTCTTCTTCTTCTTCTTCTTCTTCAAAAATCTTCATCACTGTTTTTTGAAAGCAGTGTGTGGGATCTCGAGAACCGTCACTGGAGTTTCTCTTCTACAGCAGGATTTTCCACTTTGCCCCCCCCCCAATCTTTTGCTGAAGGCTGGGTCAAACCCTCTGCTATCACAGGGATTTTAGAACATGGAAGCTACAAGCGGAAGGTGAATCTAGCAGAATTCAGGTGATCTTTCCTGGTCCACCTTTGCACAAGCCCATCTGCTTCCGACTGCACTGGCTGCCAATTAGTTTCCGGGTGCAAATGGCTCAGGACCACAATGCCTCAAGGACTGCCCCTTGTCATATGAACCAATCTGAGATCATCCTCCAAGCCGTTCTTCATATGCCTCCTTCTCCTTCTTTGGTGATCACTTGTAGCTGACTAAGATTGTCTTCAATAAACACAGTTTAAACAATGAATCCATAAGTGACTGTGGAGGCCAATTGTGGATCCACACATCCTTCCACAGTGGGGACATTGGTTTCCAGGTGGGAGTGGATCATGAAGAGGGTTTGCCAAACATGCCTTCCTCTTAGCACATTTATCCCTTTCGTCCTGAGTTCATGTGTCTTCAAAGCCCATGACACCGTTGGTAAAGGCTGCTCTCCAACTGGAGCGCACGCAGGCCAGTGTTTCCCAGTTGTCTGTGTTTATACTACATTTTTTAAAAATTGCCTTTAGAGAGTCTTTGAACCCCTTTTGTTGGCCACCAGCATTACGCTTTCCGTTCATAAGTTGGGGATAGAGTAGTTGCTTTGGAAGATGATCGTCAGGCATCCACACAACATGCTCAGTCCAACGAAGTTGATGTTGAAGAATCATTGCTTCGACACTGGTGATATTTTCTTCTTCCAGTACACTGGCATTAGTTTGCCTGTCTTCCCAAGTGATGTGTACAATTTTTAGGAGACACTGTTGATTTAATCTTTCAAGGAGTTGGAGATGGCGTTTATAAGTGGTCCGCGTTTCTCAAGCATACAGTAAGGTTGGTAGTACAATAGCTTTGTAAACAAGCATTTTGGTTTCCCTGCAAATGTCTCTGTGCCTCCTCCACAGGAGGTCTGGAGGGTGGCAACACAAGAACAGAGCCTTTTCTTCAGTGGCTCCCCATTTGTGGAATGCTCTCCCCAGGGAGGCCCACCTGGCGCCATCATTATCTCTGGCACCAGGCTAAAACCTGGTAACCAGGCTTTTGACCTTTAAATATCTGTGGCCTTTTAGAAGTGGGTGGGATGTTTCCAAATATGTCTCTCTTTCCTTTTGGTTTGAATGTACCTATGTGGGGTTTATTGTCTGTCTGCTTGGTTGTAAGAGCTTTGGCAATTCTTATACCAAATGATGAAAAATTCTTACACCAAAGAGAATAATTTCGCCCCAGTAAATTCTGTGTGATGCCGGTTTGTGGTGTAAATGTGACAAAGCCAGAAGATAAACGTTTCAGCTAACCAGCACAATAAAGGTCCAGACATTGCGCCTTAAACTAGGCACATCTGAGGAATCTGGTTCCTTGGGATGGAAGAGTAGAAATGGACTGTCAGCTAAAAAATGGCTGGACTCTGCAGAAACAGCCTCGCAGAGGACAGGTGATATTCAGTCAGAAATTTAACGTACTATTTTAAAACGAATTGTAAAAAAGAAAAAAGGTATTGAACTCCGTAAAACAGAAAAGGAGTTCTGTATTATAGAAGTTATAGACTCTTCATCCTACTGTCTATAGGAAAAAAAGTCAAAAACAGAAATCTTGATTTTTCTTAATTACCGCACAGGTTACTTTATGCTGAGTCAGCAATAAATCCATTCTTGGCAGCACACTAATAAATACTGTGAGCTACTGGAAATATCATCTTTCCGCTGAGATTTAAATATGAGTCTCTGAACACTTGATACTGAAAATTCCATGGTTCCTTTTGGGAAAGTAGGAAATGTTACTCCAAAGAACTTGTCCGAATTAAAATGTATGTAGCGCTGTCTAAATTTCACTTGGGAGATTAGACTGGATTGCAATTGATTCATAACGCCTATAGTTTCTTATGATTGCATAACATACTGTTCTATCTGGTCATTTGTACTTGTCTGTGTTTCTGATATTTGAACAGTATTGAACAAGTGGTTTTTAACCTTTCTCTGTGTGTGTTTTTTTAAAAAAGAGCAAAAATTACACTTTTGTAATTGAGAACAAAAAAAAAGTTAACATGAGAAAAAAGGAACATAACATAACTGTTTAAGTAGAATTGTTTCTTCAACACTTTGCGTGAAATATCTAATGGTTGGAGTTGAGGGGATGGAGAAGCTTTTTTGCAAGCATTTCTGTTAAATAGTTTTTAAAAATTCCCTTAGCTATGCTGTACAAGTCAGTAGCGACTTTTGTCTGTGCATTGACATAATTCACAAATGATGTGTTTCAAGCACAGAGACCATGTGTAAAAACACTCTTGGATTTGCTATATTCAATATAGACTCATTATATCAATAGCAGTGAGCCAAACCCACCAAGTACAATAGCTGACGAACTTTCAGCTTGCACCAAAATACTGAGTTGTGCCCATTCCTGCATTGTAGGTTGTCCAAATAAATGAATCATGGGGTCTCTTCCAACTCTCCAATTCTATGCTTCTATGATCTGGCATCCATGATATAGCTATAGTTGTGTGCAATAGGATATGCGTAGCCCAATAAGATAGCGAGGCATGAATACAGCAATCTGGGCCATATCCGGCAAATAAAGGCAGTGTTTGAAAGCACACTAGGGGTTAGAATCACACTCTGTGATTCTGTGATCACAATGCAGTTTGTGTGTGGTTCCAGTCCAGCGAGTGACTCCCTACATGGAAGGTCTTTTTCGCTACACACAGTTCCTTCTCTGTATCTGCTGTGCAAATGCGCATCTCTTTCTCCAACCCATCATCCTCTTCCATCCCAAGGTATCAAAATGATCATATTTCTGCTTCTTCTACAGATGAGCATAATAATTCACTGAACCTCAAAAATGTTTGAGGAACATGTATAGCTGAGCTGCAGGGTTGGAATGTTGTTTTTGTTTAGTCGTGTCCGACTCTTCGTGACCCCATGGACCAGAGCACGCCAGGCACTCCTGTCTTCCACTGCCTCCAACAGTTTGGTCAAACTCATGTTAGTAGCTTCGAGAACACTACCCAACCATCTCGTCCTCTGTCATCCCCTTCTCCTTGAGCCCTCAATCTTTCCCGACATTAGGGTCTTTCCAGGGAGTCTTCTCTTCTTGTGAGGTGGCCATAGTATTGGAGCCTCAGCTTCAGGATCTGTCCTTCCAGTGAGCACTCAGTTTAATCTTCTTGCAGTCCATGGGACTCTCAAGAGTCTCCTCCAGCACCAGAATTCAAAAGCATCAATTTTTCGGCGATCAACCTTCTTTATGGTCCAGCTCTCACTCACATATCCCATGGTTGGGATAAGGTATGCTAAACAGGACTCTGATTACTCGCCTAGGCCCCAACCTTTCTCCAATGGAAATAGGGACACCCTATTCAATAATGACAACAACAACAACAACACCCCGTCCATCTGACTGGATTGCCCCAGCCGCTCTGAGCAGCTTCCAACGTATATAAAAATATCATTCAACATTCAACATTAAAAGAAAACTTCCCTATACAGAGCTGCCTTCAGATGTCTTCTAAAAGTTATATAGTTGTTTATCTCCTTGGCTTGGGGGGGGGGTCACATAACTCCATACCTTCCAACATTTCTCGGATAAAATCAGGGCCATCCTAAGGAAAAGCAGGACATTCCGGGATCAAACCAGAAACTGGGATGGCTTCTCTAAATCAGGGACATCCATGAAAAATAGGGACACTTGGAGGGTCTATACCATGGGTGTAGGAATGATCGCTTGGTTGTGGAGCACACTCCTGCCCGTGGGCAGCCTCAGCTGCCTGCACGCATGACCTTGGGGTGCGGAGTACACTCCCCCTCACAAGAAGTCCAGAGCTGTCTGAACATCTTGCCCTCTGTCTAACCATTTGCGGTCTCAGTAGTCTGCCGTGTCCTGTCTGTGACCTTTTTCTCTGAGACCTTTGTCTCCTTCATCATACATTGTGCAAGGGGAAAATGACGCGGTGGAAACAGGTTCCAAAATAACTTTGTACCACCCCACAATCTTGGGACTGGAAGATGTGTAAAGGTCACAACCCAAAATGTATCTGCCTGGGTTTGCATATTGTGCCAATAAAAGGAGCCTCCACAGAGCTAGCTGGCAGCTTGCTTGTGCACAGCTCACCTGCATTATCAACTCCTGCCTCATGTCCTTCACTTCACATGGGTAGGCAAACTAAGGCCCTTGGGCTAAATCCAGCCCAATTGCCTTCTAAATCGGGCCCGCGGACGGTCCAGAAATCAGCATGTTTCTATATGAGTAGAATGTGCATCTCTGGGTTATTTGTGGGGCATAGGAATTCATTCATTGCCCCCCCCAAAAAAGTCCAGCCCCCCACAAGGTCTGAGGGACAGTGGACTGGCCCCCTGCTGAAAAAGTTGCTGACCCCTGGTCTATACACACGTTTACCAGCCTGATCATTCCAAAATGTTCGTTCACTTTATCAGAAAAAAAAGAAAAATGCCATATTTTGTTTTAATCTTGGTTTATTCAGTAAAGAAATATAATTTTTTATATATCAGCCCTAATGCTATTCTAACATTTGAGAAATCAGTACAGGTCACTTCAGAGAGAAACTATAACTATAAAATGTGATTAACCAGTTGTAAAGAAGTCCAATAATCCCAATAGTGTTATACTATTTAGGTCAGATATCAAGTTACCAGCACTGCCAAATCATTTATACTCTCTTGTGCAGTTAACTTTATTATCGGTCTGATCAATATTACACGGCTGGGACATTCCTTCACTATATACCTGAACAGAATTATTTTCCCAGCTATATTGTAATCAGATTATTTACTTTCAGAGGTCTGTAACTTTCTTTAGTTTCATGCCAAATTAAATCTAATTCTTTTTAAAGGTGAGTTGGGAGAATTAGCAAGTCCATTCATTTTGAAAATGTTCGTACTCCCTCTCTGGTGTTCTTCAGAGCTTCGCTGAGTGAAATTAGCTGGGAGATGAGTCCAGAAAGCTCTGTTTACACATCCAAATACATTATTCTTCAAACATTGTAGAAGAGAGTGAAATGAAAGCTTTGCCAGATTAACAGAATAGCATTTGCAGCGCTGGCAGAAATGTATACAATCTGATATATTTTTAAGAGGCAAGTATTGATGTTCAATTTTGGGGGGAGTGTGTTCGTGAGCAAGTAAGTTAAACAAACTAGATAATAAGATGTTGCCTCTTCAGAGATGTGGTTAGGCACAGATGACACAGACCTGATACCAGCATTTGTATATAATGACGACTCCTTTTCCTTTTCCTTCCGCTTTAGGCAATGATTGTAAGTTTCATGGATGTTTATCAGCTTGCATGCTCCAGAGTCTCTACACTAGAGAGAGAAATAGTGTCCCACCAGCATCACATTGCAGCTCTGAAATCAGAACTCCAAACAGCATGCCTTCGTGAAAATGAAAGTTTGCACACGGTAAGTGTCTGCTTTTAAATAATAATAATAATAATAATAATAATAATAATAATAATAATAATAATAATTTTTTCCCATCACCTCAGAATTTTACCCTGCCACACAACTCTACAGAGCCCTGCATTTGGTTGCATAACTGGGTTGCATTACAAAAAAAGTATTTTTTTATTTATTACGTAGCTCTGCTGGAAAGATGGAGTATATTACATTATCTATAATTTGGCTTTTGCCCTTCAGAGCAAATTGATCTCTACCCCCTGTAAAAGGCTTTATAGTTGAGGAGGAAACAGTTGAATTAATTTGTCACCCTTTTGTCCTGTATGAATGCTTGTGTGTAAGATTGCCAAATCAAAAAGCATAGCATCACATCTACCTTTTCTTTGGCAATGATTCCGGAGTAAAGTTTCTTTAAAGGTTTGCTACCTCCTATTAAGAAATACCGTATTTTCCCGTGTATTAGACGAGGTTTTTTGGCTCAAAAATCAGGTCAAAAAACTGGGGTCGTCCTATACACGGATAGTGGCGTGGGGAGAGGAGCTGCACTCCAGCCAGCTGGTTGGTGGCCTGTGCTCTAGGGAGCGTTTCCCGCTCAGGGGAGCGGATGCCCACTTTGCCAACCCTCAGCAATGGTCCCTCTGGGACAAAAAATTTAAAAGACAGACTTGGTTTGATAAGGAATGTCAGAAAAGCAAAAAATGCCTAGCTAGGGAACTTAGAAAATTGAAGTTAAAACAGGATAAGCACAATCTTGCTCTACAAGCTGAGGTAGCCCAATTACAATACAATTATAAGTTATTACTTAAAAGCAAGAAACAAATATATTATGAACAACAGTGGAAAGCATTGGGAGACGCAGCACTTCAAAAGGACTCACGGAAATTTTGGCATCTGGTTGCCCAAGGTACAAATGGGCTGGGCTACTCGTTAGAAGCATCTGTCCAAGGAAATGATTGGGTGACATATTTTACAGGAATATATGGCCCCTGTCCTGACTCACCCCCACAAGTTTACCATACTCAGTTATTAGAACTGCCAGAATGGCCAGGCGTCACGCCCAATCAAATTTAGAGGGTAATTGCAAGCCAACCAGCTAATAAAGCTCAAGGAGAAGATATGATCCCAATGGAGATCTATAAGATAAGACCTGATTTCTGGTCACCCATTTTTGCAAAATTGTTTTCATATGTTAACAGCTCACGTCGCATACCTGAAGGGTGGAAGCTGAGTATAATTGCCCCAATATATAAAAAGGGTGATAAGAAAAATCCTGCCAGTTATAGACCCATTAGTTTGTTAGATGTAGCCTCCAAACTATATGCCAGGCTCCTTCTTGGGAGACTAGAAGAATGGGCAGATACAAATAAGGTGATATCTGAAGTCCAGGCAGGTTTCCAAAGAGGGAAATCCACATTGGACCAGTGCTTTGTGATGAACTTTCTTTGTGGTCCCTCTGGGGTGATGGCGCATGTGCAATTCCCCCTAAAATGCTCAACAACTTTGGGCCATCTCCCCTCATTTTCTTTAAATTTAGTCCCCCAAAATAGGGGGCGCCTTATACATGGGGGCATCTTATACACGGAAAAATATGGTAATATTGTTAGCTTTTTCCCCCGAAACAAACTGGTGAATTAAAAAGTGAATATTCTCCATGGACATCTATATTTCAGTCATAGCATATTCTCTGCTAATGAAACATGGGGTTTCTCCTCCCCGCCCCGTACTATAAGATTTAATCCAATTTCAAGTCTAATTTAATCTCTGAAACATTATTGCCCACAAATAAATTAAGGCTAACAAAGGGAGCAATCCTTACCTTGTGGGAAGGGCAGATGAGGGTCGCTTGGACCTTGTGGATCAGGGAAGGTAGAGGAGAAGGTCTCTCACCCAAGGCCTCCTTCTTGGGGTGGAAGAAGACATTTCCACCAAGATCACTCGTTTGCCCATCAGTCCCTCAGGGATGTTAGGGAATATTTGGGGGAGGCTGTGGATCAAAAGTTATTTTCTCTCCCATTGAAACAATTGAGATGGGAAATAACAAGTTCATGTTTGCAGAACAACTGCGGGTTCAAGATTGCGGTTTGTCTCACCCCTGAACCAAACCACACTCTGAGGATAGACCTGGGGTCCAGACATTAAGACAAGCCACGGTTTAGCTATCAGGCCATGGATTCATACATGACTTCTTTAGCTTTTTAGGGTGAAAGTGTGGTGTGGGGTTGTGCCTGTGCACTTTTGGAAGCCATCATCAGGCAACATCTGATCGGATATTACTCCGATCCTGATCTGATTTTAGGATGTATTTTAATTAATTGCCTGATTATATGTTAATGTGTTATACATTCAACGTTAGCTGTTCTGAGCCCGGTTTTGGCCAGGGAGGGTGGGGTATAAATAAAAATTATTATTATTATTATTATTATTATTATTATTATTATTATTAACACACGTGCAAAAAATAGGATCAGAGTCTTAACTGGCCTAAAACTCTTTACGTATCTTTGGCATCTTGCTTGGTTTTTACATGTTCAACTCGGCAACTTTTTTCAGATCTTCCTTTTTGTCTCCGCCTGAATATTTGTTGCGATTGCTACTGGTGCTTAAGTTGTGAACAAGGGAGCGGGCGCCGTGCCAAGTGCAGCCTGCTACGCAGGGAGCTGCTTTCCTCTGGCCAGAGAGAGCTTTGAGGAAAGTTCATTCTAACAAACTCTTTTTGAAGTGTTGGGCTGGGGTTTGAACTGCAGAGCGAAAAGCCTCTGAATCATGCTTTATAAACTATCCAGGTGCCATGTACAGACACAAAGTGTTAGCATTGTATTAGTGCAGCTGCATGTTTTGGAATGCAAAACCTATCAAAACAGAAAACGCCTCAGCTATATTACCTATCATTCTTAATTAATGGGTAATATTTGCATACATGATGGATAATTTGTAACATAACTAAATAGGTCTAAGCCTGTATGCGCTCCCAATTTTTTTCAGAAAGCAGAACTCTCAAAATCCTTAAAAGGAGATGAATATAACACTTAGTTTGCAACATTCATCTCAACTGATACTGTTTTAGTTTATCCCTATCATTTATTTATTTATACATACATACATACATACATACACACCCCACCCACCTGGCTGGGTTTCCCCAGCCACTGTGGGCAGCTTCCAGCAAAATATAAAAACACAATAAACCATCAAACATTAAAAACTTCCCTAAACAGGGCTGCCTTCAGGTGTCTTCTGAAAGTTGTGTAGTTCTTTATCTCCTTGACATCTGATGGGAGGGCGTTCCATAGGGAGGGCACCACCACCGAGAAGGCCCTCTCTGCCTGGTTCCCTGTTGGTCTTGTTTAATTCAGTGATTGCTTATTCAAATATTCCCACGTTTGGCTTAGGAAAGAGTCTGGGCAACTCTTGTTTGCATCACACGGCTCAGAACCATACCTGTGATCATGTCGAAAAGAAAGAATAAACTTGAATTTCACAGAATCACCAAATCTTTGAATTGTAGAGTTGGGAGGGACCAGCCCCCTGCAATGCAGGAATCTTTTGCCCAACTTGGGGCTCAAACCCATGACCCTGAGATTAATAATAAATAATAATAAATATTTTTTTATGTATACCCCGCCCTTCCCAGTTCAGAAAACCAGGCTCAGGGCGGCCAACAACAGATTTAAAACACTTAATTGATGCAACAAAAAACAGCATAAACTACAGTATAAAATGTGAAAATAAATTCAGAATTCAAAAATCAATTTTGGGGGGAAATCCATCCAATAAACATTAGATGATCACCAGGGCTAGCTGGTTAAATGAGTCCTATTTGGGTCAGCGAGGAGACCAGGGGAGAATTAGCTGTGGCATCCCAGAGTGAGTAGTCTTCATAAAAAGGGGAGAGGGAGGGAAGGAAGGGGAATAAAAGATCAGGCTAAGTTCAGATTGAAAGCCAGGTGGAATAGCTCTGTCTTACAGGCCCTGCGGAAAGAAGTTAAATCCTGCAGGGCCCTGGTCTCATGGGACAGAGCATTCCACCAGGTCAGAGCCATCACTGAGAAGGCCCTGGCCCTGGTAGAGGCTAATCTGACTTCTTTAGGGCCCAGGACCTCCAAATTAGGATTATTCATGGACCTTAAGGTCCTCTGCGGGGCAGACCAGGAGTCTCATGCTCAATCAACTGAGCTATGCATGGCTGAAGCTATATCATGATTGATATACCTAGAGGCATTCAAACAAATGTGCACATTGTCCACGTATTGGGTTGTCCTTCTGCCGAAGGCATGTTTTGCTTTCTGCTAACTAAACAACAGCAACAACCCCAAAACACAACAGCAACCAAATAGTGGACAAATCCACCACTCCAGAGTATGATTGCCACCCACAATCCCACGGGAGGAACAGCTATTCCCATTCCTTGCTTGAGGGCAGGGAAATCCTGTTGTTGGCACTGGGAAACGAGGTTATTTCTGCAATCGTTAGGCACTAGGAAAAAAGTTATTTCTGCAAACGTTAGGAGGTTTTAGTTAAGAATGCTGAAGTTTTTGTGCAGAAAGAGCGAAAAAAATGTCGACCTGGCCGCAGACAAAGAGTTATGCAATTATATTGCATATTGGGAGGAATTCTCAGCAATTACTCAAACGTTTGGAATCTAGATAGTATCACAAAAGAGAGGGGAAACGGGCAGAAAAGAATTAGGGGGAGGATGGAGTGAGAGAATCTGAGGAGGAGACGGGGATTGCATGCATGAAGAGGGGATGGGAATGTTCCAGGGTCAGGAGGACAGCTTCAGATCAAGGGGGCGGGGAAGAATTATGAACCTCAGGAGAAGATGGTTGCAAGTGAGATAACAGCTGGAGAAAGAGGTGGGCTGTCATCCTACCACTGGAAATATCAAGAGTTGTTACTTTTGGATGCAAATCCCCACTAATGTCGCAATCCAACCGCCGCCTGTGTCATTAATGCTTTTATGCGGTTTTGTGTGTGGTATTTATTTCATTTGTTTTCCGTGAGGCGTCGTTGTGATGAAATGCCACAAACTGAGCTATGTAGAGATGACACAATTCAGGAGACCTTTGGAACAGGCAGTCTGAGAATGTTTGGGGGGAAACAATGTTGTTATGAATCATAGATCTGAGGGCCTTCTCAGATAGTTTTGAGCACAGCCAACAAAAGTATTACTCATTTATTGTTGGGATCCTGACAAGTCTCTTCTGCACAGGTCTTTGGTCATAGGGACATTGCATTTTCCCAGGAACTGCAATGCTAAGTGCTGGGAAATGCTCCCTTCCCTCTAGCAAGGCGTCTTTTGCAATTGCTACTGCTGCATGGAGTGTGACTTTGTACAGTGGTACCTCAGGTTAAGTATTTAATTCATTCTGGAGGTCTGTTCTTAACCTGAAACTGTTCTTAACCTGAAGCACCACTTTAGCTAATGGGGCCTCCCGCTGCCGCAGCGCCGCCAAAGCACGATTTCTGTTCTCATCCTGAAGCAAAGTTCTTAACCTGAGGTAATATTTATGGTCAAAACAAAAAAATTCCTTCCAGTAGCACCTTAAAGACCAACTAAGTCAGTTCTTGGTATGAGCTTTCGTGTGCATGCACACTTCTTCAGATACACTGAAACAGAAGTTTCCAGACCTTTCTATATAGTGAGAAGGTGGGGAGGGGTATTACTCAGAAGGGTGGTAGGAATGGGTGATTGGCAGATAGCTGTGATGAGCCTGTTGACGACTCTTAACGACTGCAATAGGTCTTACAGGAGGAAGCAAGGGGTGAAAAGGTGAAAAATGGCTTTGTCATGTATAATGAGATAAGAATCCTAGGTCTTTGTTCAGGCCAGGTTTTTCCATTGTTTTAAGTTTGGTGATAAGTTGTAATTCAGCAGCTTCTCTTTCCAGTCTATTTCTGAAATTCCTTTGTAGTAAAACAGCTACTTTGAGATCTTGTATAGAATGTCCTGGGAGATTGAAGTGTTCTCCTACTGGTTTCTCTGTCTTGTGATTCCTGATGTCCGATTTATGTCCGTTTATTCTTTGGCGTAAGGTCTGGCCTGTTTGTCCAATATAGAGAGCTGAAGGACACTGTTGGCATTTTATGGCATACACAGTGTTAGACGATGAGCAATTAAATAGTCCCGAAATGGTATGTGTGATGTTGTTGGGGCCAGTAATGGTGTTGTCCGGGTGTATGTGGCAGCAAAGTTGGCATCTGGGTTTATTACAGGCTCTGGTGCCAGTGTCTGTGTTAGGTCTGGTTGTAGTATTATTGTGGGTTAGGAGTTGTTTAAGACTGGGTGGCTGTCTGTAGGCAATGAAAGGTCTTCCTCCCAGAGCTTGAGAAAGAGAACTGTCATTGTCCAGGAGAGGTTGTAGATCTCTGATGATGCGTTGTACTGTTTTAACTTGGGAGCTGTATGTGATGACTAGAGGTGTTCTGTTATTTTCTTTTTTGGGTCTGTCTTGCAGCAAGTTCTCTCTGGGTATCAGTCTGGCTCTGTTGATCTGTTGTCTAACTTCATCTGTTGGGTATTTTAGTTCTAAAAAGGTTTGCTGTAGATCTCTTAGGTGAGAGTCTCTGTCAGTAGAATTGGAACAGATGCGGCTGTAACGTAGTGCCTGGCTATATACAATGGACTGTTTGGTATGTTTGGGATGGTAGCTAGAGGCATGTAGATATGTTTGTCGGTCAGTTGGTTTACGGTATAAGGTGGTGTCTATGTGCCCATCCTGTATTTTTATAGTAGTGTCCAGAAAATGTATTTCTTGCATAGAAACAATGGAAAAACCTGGCCTGAACAAAGACCTAGGATTCTTATCTCATTATACATGACAAAGCCATTTTTCACCTTTTCACCCCTTGCTTCCTCCTGTAAGACCTATTGCAGTCGTTAAGAGTCGTCAACAGGCTCATCACAGCTATCTGCCAATCACCCATTCCTACCACCCTTCTGAGTAATACCCCTCCCCACCTTCTCACTATATAGAAAGGTCTGGAAACTTCTGTTTCAGTGTATCTGAAGAAGTGTGCATGCACACGAAAGCTCATACCAAGAACTGACTTAGTTGGTCTTTAAGGTGCTACTGGAAGGAATTTTTTTGTTTTGACTATGGCAGACCAACACGGCTACCTATCTGTAACTGGAACTATGGAAGGCACCACATTGAGCCGCATGAAATGGAAGTCCATCAACCTCACCAAGAAACTTGCACAGGTACAGACTGATATCTTCTTTCTTACTAAATGCAAGAACCTGGACATTATACCCAAGGGTCTTAGAATTAAGAACCCTCTACAATCCACGTATCCCACTGAATATGCAAGAAAACTATGCAACACTTTCTCTAAGAAGCTGCTCAAACATCTGATCAGCGTTCTCTACTCTAAACAGAAGCTAATAAAGGAGGAACTCCTTGTATTGGACAACTCTATCAGGAACCACCAAGCTTGGCAAGAGTTCCAAAAGGAAAAACAAAACATTTACCACTCTCAACTGGAGCTACTGAAAAAACAGAAAAACAAGAAACTCTCTAACCTTTCCAACCTACAGGCTACAAATCAAAACAAGATCAACAATATTGTCAATCTCTCACAGCAAGCACTCAGCCCAGCTGAGGAATCAGTCCTTTCACGTGGACTGTCATTCTGCCCTGCCAAATCCCCACACATGATCCAGTTCTACGGGGACTTGGAAGCATTTTTCCGCCGTTTACGCCTGAAGGAGTATTTTCAACACACACAACAACAAGACAAAGCAGAACAAGCAACAACTTCACAACACAACACCTCTCAACCCACTGGAGAACAACAACCACCCTCCCAACAGAACACTGACCACCAACTACCACCGAAAAAGTGTTACACAAAAAGGGACTCCACATGGACCCCTCCTGATGGACGCAATACCACACTGGACTTGTACATTGACTGCTTCCGCCACAGAATCCAAACAGATGTGACCAGAAAACACCATCGCTTACAACAAAATCTAAACCATGCTGAAAGGAGAGCCATAGATAATCTCAGAAACAACCCAGACATCATAATTAAAGAAGCGGACAAAGGTGGAGCTGTCGTCATCATGAACAAAACTGACTACATCCAGGAGGCTCACAGACAACTTTCCAATACCGCCTTTTACATAAAATTGGATTCAGACCCCACACAAGAATACAAAAAAGAACTGAACAAGATTGTTAAGGAGCTACCCCCACACATCCAAGAACAGATCCTCACTAACACACCAACAGAACCTCGACCAGGAACTTTCTATCTTCTACCTAAAATACACAAACCAGGAAATCCAGGACGCCCCATCATTTCAGGTATTGGCACTATTACAGTGGGTGTCTCCGGTTATATGGACTCTGTTCTGAAACCATATGCCATCAGTGCTCCCAGCTATGTACGTGACACCACAGATTTTCTGAGGAAAATACAATCTTTAAATAATCTTCCCAACAATACTATACTAGCTACTATGGATGTGGAATCCCTGTATACCAATATCCCACACAACGATGGTTTACAAGCTATAAGGAACACCATTTCAGATAAAACCACAGCGGACTTTGCCACCAAACTCTGCCAATTTGTCCTTACCCACAACAACTTCAAATTCGGTGATGACCTGTTCCTTCAGATCAGCGGCACAGCAATGGGCACCCGCATGGCCCCACAGTACGCCAACATCTTCATGGCAGATTTAGAACAACGTTTCCTAAACTCTTACCCACTCAAACCTCTCTTATACCTGCGATACATTGACGATATTTTTATCATCTGGACACATGGTCAACAGACCCTGAACACCTTCCACCAGAAATTCAATGATTTTCACCCCACAATCAACCTAACAATGAATCAATCTATGCAAGAAATACATTTTCTGGACACTACTATAAAAATACAGGATGGGCACATAGACACCACCTTATACCGTAAACCAACTGACCGACAAACATATCTACATGCCTCTAGCTACCATCCCAAACATACCAAACAGTCCATTGTATATAGCCAGGCACTACGTTACAGCCGCATCTGTTCCAATTCTACTGACAGAGACTCTCACCTAAGAGATCTACAGCAAACCTTTTTAGAACTAAAATACCCAACAGATGAAGTTAGACAACAGATCAACAGAGCCAGACTGATACCCAGAGAGAACTTGCTGCAAGACAGACCCAAAAAAGAAAATAACAGAACACCTCTAGTCATCACATACAGCTCCCAAGTTAAAACAGTACAACGCATCATCAGAGATCTACAACCTCTCCTGGACAATGACAGTTCTCTTTCTCAAGCTCTGGGAGGAAGACCTTTCATTGCCTACAGACAGCCACCCAGTCTTAAACAACTCCTAACCCACAATAATACTACAACCAGACCTAACACAGACACTGGCACCAGAGCCTGTAATAAACCCAGATGCCAACTTTGCTGCCACATACACCCGGACAACACCATTACTGGCCCCAACAACATCACACATACCATTTCGGGACTATTTAATTGCTCATCGTCTAACATTGTGTATGCCATAAAATGCCAACAGTGTCCTTCAGCTCTCTATATTGGACAAACAGGCCAGACCTTACGCCAAAGAATAAACGGACATAAATCGGACATCAGGAATCACAAGACAGAGAAACCAGTAGGAGAACACTTCAATCTCCCAGGACATTCTATACAAGATCTCAAAGTAGCTGTTTTACTACAAAGGAATTTCAGAAATAGACTGGAAAGAGAAGCTGCTGAATTACAACTTATCACCAAACTTAAAACAATGGAAAAACCTGGCCTGAACAAAGACCTAGGATTCTTATCTCATTATACATGACAAAGCCATTTTTCACCTTTTCACCCCTTGCTTCCTCCTGTAAGACCTATTGCAGTCGTTAAGAGTCGTCAACAGGCTCATCACAGCTATCTGCCAATCACCCATTCCTACCACCCTTCTGAGTAATACCCCTCCCCACCTTCTCACTATATAGAAAGGTCTGGAAACTTCTGTTTCAGTGTATCTGAAGAAGTGTGCATGCACACGAAAGCTCATACCAAGAACTGACTTAGTTGGTCTTTAAGGTGCTACTGGAAGGAATTTTTTTGTTTTGACTATGGCAGACCAACACGGCTACCTATCTGTAACTAATATTTATGGGTTAGTGGAGTCTGTAACCTGAAGCGTATGTAACCTGAAGCGTATGTAACCTGAGGTACCACTGTATATGATTAAATGGCAGGTGCTTCACAAAGCTGAAATAAAAAGAAGAAAATTACAAAGACTTATTAAAAGTCCTGTTCTGGAGGGTAGGAACTGTAGTATAGTCATACCTCATGTTATGTTTGCTTCATGATACGTTTTTCAGGTTGCGTCCCGCGGCGACCCGGAAGTACCGGAAAGGGTTACTTCCAGGTTTTGCCACATACGCAGAAGCGCTAAATCGTGCCGCACACCTGCGCAGATACAGTGCTTCAGGTTATGGGCTTTTCATGTTGCGAACAGGCCTCCGGAATGTATCCCGTTCGCAACCAAAGGTATCCAATGTATTATCGTGTCGCTGAATTCCACCCACTCATCTTTCCAGCCAGGCAAGCAAGCAAAAGGTATTGCAGTATTGCAGTTCAAGGACTTATTTCAACTGGGCAGAAGCCCTCAGGGACCGTGTGGCACATGGCCAATGAGGAGTGGAGCTTGGGGCAGAATCTGGAGGGTTAGATAGAGTGGCAGTGGGTGTTTGGCCTACAGTATCAAAATTCCCTACTGCCCTCATGGGGACACGGGTGGCGCTGTGGGTTAAACCACAGAGCCTAGGACTTGCCGATCAGAAGGTCGGCGGTTCGAATCCCCGCGACGGGGTGAGCTCCTGTTGCTCAGTCCCTGCTCCTGCCAACCTAGCAGTTTGAAAGCACGTCAAAATGCAAGTAGATAAATAGGTACCGCTCTGGTGGGAAGTTAAACGGCGTTT